>NC_134895.1:54598083-54600583 GCF_041734735.1 Babylonia areolata | reverse complement strand
GTGTGTGTGCCACTTTCTTTTTTTTTTCTTTTTTTTTAAACAGCACTGCGAATGAGGTTGCCGAGTGACATAAGTCTCTCCGCCAGTACATACCCTCTCCGCAACAAGCCCCATGCATTGCCTCCCCATGGCGACACATGGAGACATGGTTACCGCGAGGCTCTCCTCTCATGCTAGACATGCAGGGGACCGGAAGGAAATCTGGTCCCTAGATGTGTGGTATGCAAGCCCACGAGCTTGAGGACACGCTGTGGTACCCCACAAACCCCAACCTGCCAGTGACGAGTTAGACAGCCGGTCAACAACCAGGGATGGTGGCCTGTCTAGGTGAACAGCTCTGAAGCCGAATCACCGCTGCCTTTGTGGTGTATTCATTCCTAGGAAAGGCTACAGTAGTGGAGAAAAGCAACTTGGAAGTCAGCGTCCCTAAAAGGCAAGCAGTGTTGCAGTGTAACATTGTTCCAGAGTATCGTCCCCCATCCTGCTGTTGAGGACGTTCTGGGGTGTACCCCCTGCCATGTTGTTTCCATCCCTCGTGACATTATCCTGTCCCTAAGCATTCCACTCCCCGCAACTGTGTGGCTATTGCTTACCAACACACAAAGTAGAAAGACAGCATATGTGCACCAGTAAGACGTCGTCGTTTATGTCGTTTATTCATTTATAGTCGGTTCATCTAAGATGTAAGACGTCTAAACAGATTGTTCAATACCTGACTACTGTGGAGAGATGGCCTAGAGGTAACGCGTCCGCCTAGGACGCGAGAGAATCTGAGCGCGCTGGTTCGAATCACGGCTCAGCCGCCGATATTTTCTCCCCCTCCACTAGAACTTGAGTGGTGGTCTGGACGCTAGTCATTCGGATGAGACGATAAACCGAGGTCCCGTGTGCAGCATGCACTTAGCGCACGTAATTGAACCCACGGCAACAAAAGGGTTGTTCCTGGCAAAATTATGTAGAAAAAATCCACTTCGATAGGAAAAACAAATAAAACTGCGCGCAGGAAAAAATACAAAAAAAGGGTGGCGCTGTAGTGTAGCGACGCGCTGTCCCTGGGGAAAGCAGCCCGACTTTGACACAGAGAAATCTGCTGTGATAAAAAGAACTACAAACACTGTTGATCCCCAGCACCGTCGTGTTTCCTGGTCCTGAAGTACTGGGACTTTCTGACAGGTTGCCCTTACCTCAGCAGACCTGACTGTTACTGACCACAAGCTGTCCATGGGAACACTGCGTTCAATCAAAACCATACACGCTACACTACGCCCCACGTGCTAATGATAGCCGACCAGCAGCATTGCCCGGCACACAGACAGGCATACAGCGCTTGCATGTACATAAATACACACACGTACAGTCATATATACATATACAGATACATGTGTGTGTGTGTGTGTGTGTGTGTGTGTGTGTGTGTGTGTGTGTGTGTGTGTGTGTGTGTGTGTGTGTGTGTGTGTGTGCTTCATATGAGACCCGTTTGTCGTCTCATTCACTGAGTAGACGGTCAGTTTGCTTGGGGAAGGGGGGGTGGGGGCGGTTTCAGACAAACGTCTTAGAAGTGAAGAGACTTGTACATGTACTGTACTACCCATGCAACCGATCTGCTACGTGCTGTTTACAGAACACAAACCAACTGTATGCATCATAACGTCAAGGTGTACCCACTTTATCATTTTATTTGATTTCTCTTCAGTTCACAACTTTCACGGAGTGCTTGCCTACACACAAATATGATGCGTCTGCATATATGAGTGTGTGTGTGTGTGTGTGTGTGTGTGTGTGTGTGTGTGTGTGTGTGCGTGTGTGTGTGTGTGTGTGTGTGTGTGTGTGTGTGTGTGTGTGTGTGTGAATGCGTGCCTGCGTGCGTGCATGTATCTATGCGTTTGTCTGTCTGTCCTATGCGTCCACGTGTCCGCATTTTTTTTTTTTACCCCTTTAATTTCACTCCTAATGAATTCACTTAAATCAGTATCAAATTCACAGTATTTAAAAATATTAAAAAAAGAAAGACTAAACGCTTGAAGCACTACCATGTGCTGTTCAAAGAAGATTGTCATGTTCTTTTCTGTTGTTGTCATTTCAGAGTTCTGTGACCATTTCGGACAATGCCATCATCGCTGCCTCTTTACGTGCGTGTGGCCCTGCTCCACCGAGAAAAACAACATACAGCAAGAGTGAAACAGAGGCAGGGAGACACACAGCGTCACGTTGGGTGACGATGGAGCTCCGGAATGGGGAAGGGGGAGGTGGTTTGGGGAGGTTGGGTGGGTGTGGGGGGTGTTAAGGGTGGGGGATGGGGGGTGAGGATGGGTGTGATGGTGGGTGGTCGTGTAAGAGATACGAGACATTATTGATTGAGATATCCAGCAGGGTGGTGGTGGTGGTGGTGGTGGTGGGAGGGTGGAGTCGGGGGTGAGGAGGGCAGAGAGGGTGAGGGAGGAGGAGGGAGGGAGGGAGGGAGGGGGGGCTGTTGGGGAGAGTGGAGGAAGGGAAGGAGAGG
>NC_134895.1:54578083-54590583 GCF_041734735.1 Babylonia areolata | reverse complement strand
AAAAAAACAAAAAAAAACAACTTTACATATCATCACGAGTCGAAAACGTCCCGAAATGCTTGTCAAAAGCAGCCACGCTTATCAAGTCCGTCCACATGTACATAAAACTTATCTATAGTTTCTATATGTATGCTTGTTCTTTTGACACTGATGTGTAGCCATACGCCCTCGCTCATCGGCAAGTGGAATGTACGTCACTGTAAACTGTCCGTAGCTTTTCAATGGTTCTACCTGTAGATCGTTTGTAACTGGACATGTCTTTATACCTGTACATCTGAATTCCTCAGATTCCTTTTTTCCTATAAACCACACCTCCCTCCCTCCCCTCCCCCCCCACATACTCCCTTCCCCTTCAAGCATTTGTTCACATGTTGGAGTCTACACATCTACTTCCATCTCTTCTTCAGCTGATCAAACTGCTATGTAATCAGCCAGTTATTGCATGAATCAATACGTCAGTCAGATAATTGTTTGTTTTTCTAATGACTTATCACTGGGCTTGAAAAAAAAAGACATTAGAAAGAAAATGACCAGGTAAAAGACGAATGTAAACATTAATAATTGAATACAAATTGATATATATATCTAGATGACTGAATGCATTACAGACACAGACACACACAGAGACACACACACACACACACACACACACACACACACAGAGGCACAGACACACAGACACATATACACATATAGATAGACATATGCATATATATATCAATATATATATTGATAAAGTAATCAAATCGGAAATGAGCGAGCAATATGGCATTTAAACATCCGTTTGGAAACCTGGAAGAGTCAATATCTGAAATGGTTAAAAAGAAAGTTGGAGACAAGAGTGTTTACAGTGCGTGCATCAGTGCGTGTGTGCGTGCATGTGTGTGTGCGTGTATGTGTGTGTGTGTGTGTGTCTGTGTGTGTGTGTGTGTGTGTGCATGACTATAATAATGTTCTTGGCCTGGTGCTTATGAAATTGATGATGATGATTGAGATGTAGATCAAATGTAATTGATGTTGTGACACTTTCTTTTGAAATAAAGAGTTATCGAATCAAGTGCGTCGATGAAAAAAGTCAACATTCGGTTACATGTGAATGTGTGTGTGCGTGCGCGCGCTCGCTCGCGTGTGTGTGTATGTGTGTGTGTGTGTGTGTGTGTGTGTCTGTGTGTGTGAGAGAGAATAAGATTTTCTCCCTCTCTGCCTCTTTGTCTGTCTGACTGTCTGTCGGTCGCTCATTTGCTCTCTCTCTCTCTCTCTCTCTCTCTCTCTCAACATTTTCCCTCGAGTGTGTGAGTGTGTATGTTACTTTGCTGGTGGTTTATGGATGATATCTCCCCCCCCCCCATCCCCCCCCCTCACCCCCACCCCCCAGGGCTGGGTGGAAAAAAGCATACGAACTAGCTTATCTCGTTACCCTGGTGAAATAAAATTTCGTTTCGTTTCGTTTCTGTCTCTCTGGCTGGCTGGCTCTCTCTCTCTCTCTCTCTCACACACACACACACACACACACACACACTGATCGATTGCATGGAAATAATCCAAATCAGCATACATAGATAAGGAAATGGACATGCAGATGAACTATCATCTTTTACATCAATAGATACTACTGTTTGTGTTCTTTGCAATCGTGAGAGAAATGGAAAATAAAAGTAAAACAGGCACAAAAAAAAACCAGAAAGAAATGATAGAGACACATGAAATGAATTTTACAAGCAAGCAAATAAGCAATCAAATACATAGACAGTTTTCAACTTGAAATAAAGACATAATGAAATCATCAATAAACTGACCAAACAAAGAAGTATGACTGACTGATTTACCACTTCAGTCTTGTACAAAAACCTTCGTCAACATTGTATGAGAAACCAAACTTGTGCATTTCACCAGTAACGACATTAAGCATGACAATAACTTCCATGCCAATCCAGAAAAAAACAAGAGAGACAAGGCCTTCAAGACTCATTTGTGATAAATGAAGTCCCCTAGCATTAATTACAGAGTAATTTCCCTTTTTTACTATCTGCACCAAAACGTTTGCAAAATAAATAAAAATTCCATGCTTAGCAAAAGAAGTTCCTGTTTGAACAAAAAATTATAATAATGACTGCTCTTGTTGTTGTGTCAGAATAAGAGGTCAAAGTGCCAAGTTTAGATAATACAAAAAATATAAATATAACAGTAAATGCAGTTTGCATATAATTAGGCTTCTTTTTTATTTTCTTGTGCCCATCCCAGAGGTGCAATATTGTTTTAAACAAGATGACTGGAAAGCACTGAATTTTTCCTATTTTTATGCCAAATTTGGTGTCAACTGACAAAGTATTTGCAGAGAAAATGTCAATGTTAAAGTTTACCACGGACACACACACACACAGAGACACACGGACACACACACACACACACACACACACACACACACACACACACACACACACACACACACACACACACACACACACACACACAGAGAGAGAGAGAGAGAGAGACAACCGAACACCGGTTAAAACATAGACTCACTTTGTTTACACAAGTGAGTCAAAAAACCCACTCTGATAGGTAAAGACACGTATACAGAGACAAGAACTGAAAGAAAGAAAGAGAGACAGAGAGACAGAGAGATAGAGACAAGGAGAGAGACACAGAGAGAGGGAGAGAGAGGGGGGAAAGAGAGGGAGAGAGACACAGAGAGAGGGGGAGAGACAGACACAGAGAGAGACAGAGACACAGAAAGAGAGACAGATACAGAGAGAAAGAAAGAGAGGGAGAAAGAGAGAGAGTGAGAGAGAGAGGGGGAGAGAGGGGGGAGAGAGGGGGGGGGAGAGAGAGGGGGGAGAGAGAGGGACAGAAGGTTTAAGGACAAGAGAGAGGGAGGGTGCGGGTAGGGGGGGGGGAGGGTAAGGAGGGGGAAGAGAGGATGCGGGGGGTAGGGGGAGAGAGAGGGCGGGAGGGAGAGAGAGGGGGGGTGCGGGTAGGGGGGCAGGGTAAGGAGGGGGAAGAGAGGGTGTGAGGGGTAGGGGGAGAGAGAGGGAGGGAGAGAGAGGGGAGTGCGGGGAGTTGGGGTGGGGGAGAGAGAGAGAGTGCGGGCGAGAGAGGGTGGGAAGAGAGAGAGGGGGGGATCCAGCCGTTTGTCCAAGTGAGATAGCCTGTGCCTGAAGTGCCGAGGTTCATGCCCATGACGTGAACTGACCAAGGGGGGACAGAAATTATTAATGAACAACACGTCCAGTGATAAATCAAATCAAATCCATTTATTCTTCTGCAAATATCTATACGCTCCCTCGCCCTCCCATTACATCTATCTATGTTCCTTTACAAAAGAAAGCAACCAACAAACAAGCATACATATCCAAACAAAGCACACTGGCCATATCAATCAATCAATATCCTCATGTTTGTCAGTCGTATTATATTTTTGTGACTGATTTTTGTTGACGACTGATTTAGAAAGCTGACATTTGTGATGGAACTCTGAAAATTTGCGTTTAGATGTTTCAGTGTTGTTCATAAAAGATGTCAGTGTATTACAAACAAACAAAAATAATAATAATAATAACTTCTTTTTTTTTCCTTTTTTTCTTTTTTAAGAAATTAAAAAGCGAGTTTATGGTCTAAGGGAATTAATACCGACGAAACTTTTTCGTGTAAAATAGAACAGGGTTCCTTCCCTTTGCTCACCGAGAGAGTTTTTTTCAACAGTCTTGCTAATATTTCAAACTCACGAGATGTGTCATGCACACCAAGAAAGCGCTGTGGTAACTCTTAATGTGTCGCTGAACTCCTGAATTACAACGTCTCTGGTCGGCTGTGGAAAACACCTGACACCATCAAATTTCAGACCTGGAATCAGTGTTCATTATTGATCGCACACACACGTCGTATTGGTGTTAACTATATTCTTGATCTTCCACTGAGCTACCTTCTGCAAGTTTTATTTTGCATTCAGTGATTCTAAGTCTCTCTCTTATGTTTTAAACTCACCAAATTGTAAGAACAAGTCTAAGATTATAAAAGAAATCCGTCATATTGAAGCCTACATCTTTTCTATTTGAAAGGAAGACATAATTACTCCACAGTATCGGGCGGTGAAAAACACGACGACATTGAACCACAGACATTTACTGTGAGTGTGCCTCTATCTGTACAACTTATAAGGTTACGGATTATCAGAACAAAGTCAGGGAAACAACAGCAAAATGGCAAAGAGTTAAATACTCTGATATTCACAAACCGGAAACTAT
This sequence comes from Babylonia areolata, assembly GCF_041734735.1. NCBI lineage: Eukaryota > Metazoa > Mollusca > Gastropoda > Neogastropoda > Buccinidae > Babylonia > Babylonia areolata. The sequence goes on along the minus strand of NC_134895.1, from coordinate 54,586,339 downwards.
CAACTGATCAAATATGCACATTAACTGAGGCAGATTCATGCACATATGGAATACGATGCATCTCAGGCTTAGCCTGTGAACGTTTTTATAACTAAGTGCAGCAAAAATGTAAAATGCATTCAGATTTTTTGTTGGGAATTTATTTCTTGCAAACCGTCACTTGATACTTGAATGTCAGAGTCTAAGACTGTTTTTATCAAAAGTTTCGGAAAGTTCACTTGAATATACTTAAAGACATCAAAATAATTCAGTTCAAATGAATTCACCAGTAAACAGCAAAACGGATAAACCAGAGAACGACACTGAATTTCTGTTCAGTTTTCGTTTCGAAGAGGCGTCAAAGAGAACCGACTTACCACACTAGTCGTTACGCCACGTCAACTGGGGGCCGGGGGGGCGGGGGGGGGGGGGGGGTGCACAGTTTATTGATTTGTTACTCAAGTTATTTTCGCTCAAAGTCGAATTTTGTGGTCAACATTTTTTTTAAATATATACATTTAAGCGTTTATGTATTATCAACCAGCTGTATTAAATCCTAAATGTGATGCCAGATTGTAAACATTAGTGTTGAGAACCACTTCATTGTTGTAGCGTTGTTTTGTTGCACGACGCGAACAGAGAGAGAATGAATGAACGAATGGTTTATTTTGTGAATAAAATTTATTATCAGAAAGACAGAGAGACTGGTATGGGTGTTAGTGTGTCCGTGTGCGGTTTCACGCACCTTGCAAATCGTCTTAATTGCTGCTGAGTTCCATTTCTTCCCCAAGCTTGCAGTTTCAAGGGAAACAACTTTCTCCCATCTTTCACTTATTGCGTTTTGAAAGAACTGGATGTCCTTTTTTCATGATGAAAAGAATGCATTTCATGACATATGATGATATGTATATCAGGAGAGTAAAAACATGCGAAAGATCAAACTAGTTTATTGATTATTAAGTTATGCCCAGGCACATCAAGGAAAATAGTCATTTCTAAAAAAACGAGTAGTTTCCCTTATAATATTTATGATCATGAAAAAAATATTTCATTTTACTCAATGCAAACTCAATAATTTCACTTTTTTAATTAGCAAAATTGTAAAAAGTAAAACGTGTTGTGATCTTCAATGAATAAAATTGCACAACTTAATATGTTAGCATACGTCTTTATATTTTATTACCTTTTAGTTAAATACCCCTCTCATTATTTTTAGTATATATTTTACAAGAGTAATTGTATAGCCATGTCGCGCACCTACTAAGCTTCATGTTTAGTGGAATACCTGAATGGTATTCCGTAGTGCCTATGTTTTTAAACCCGAAGTGCTGCGCTTCGGCGAAGGTGATAAATGCTAATGCAAGGAGATAAAAGAAAGAAGTGCGAAGCGTGCATAATGCTAACAGCCACATATAGGAAGTAACCACAATAAAACTGCATAATGCTAACAGCCACATATAGGAAGTAACCACAATAAAACTGCATAATGCTAACAGCCACATATAGGAAGTAACCACAATAAAACTGCATAATGCTAACAGCCACATATAGAAAGTAACCACAATAAAACTGCATAATGCTAACAGCCACATATAGGAAGTAACCACAATAAACCCTTCATGTTAACTGAATGTCATATCAACTCACATGTGTTTAATGTTCATTGTAAAGTGAATTTTAAGCCCCCTTTAAGGAAGAAACGAGTGTCCATTGTTATAAAACATAACACGCATAACATGAATATATATAAAAAGAGAGAAAGATTCATGTACCGTCGTGCATACCACAGACCATCTGCACTAGAATCATGTTGAAAATAAATAAATGAAAGCTAAGCATTACTTTCGGCATTCACACGACGTCATGAATACTCTGCTTTATGAATTGAATCATGATTTTGTATTATCACTGTGCGTGTGTGTGTGAGCGAGCACGCGCGTGTCAGTGCCAGTGGGGGTGGGGGAGGAGGGAGTGTGTGTGAAGGGTTGATACCTACAAGACCAGCAAAACTGAAAAAGAAAAAAAAAAAGTCATTGTGCGCGTCTTCTTTGTGATGTCAAACAACAGCTTGTTTGTCCGAGTCGACTGACATCCGTCCGAGTCTGCGTTAGTTAAATAATGTGTTTCAAGGTCCAAACTCCGAACATGGTAGGGTCGATTATAAACTGAGCATTTCACGCTGATAAACTGAGAATGCGAAACTGAGGCAAAAGAGCGCGCGCGCACACGCACACACACACACACTCGCACACACGCACGCACGCACGCACACACACACACACACACACACACACACACACACACAGATCCGTGGAAATGACGAGCGAGGGGCAGGCTATTTGTCCTAAAGTTAATATTACTTGTCAACAGTGATACGCCGGAGCTGGTGGCTGGCTGCAGAAGATTTTCCTTCCTGAAAAACTCGATCCCTTACTACCTCTATCCAAAAAAATATATTGCAGTGTTACTTACTGTCATCTATTCTGGAGCTCATTGTCATGGTTTCTGGATTACGATATGTGATTCTGTATGTACTGCATGTATATTTCAGCAGCAGTACAAGTAGTGTTAGAAATAGCACAGCAAAAACAGCAGCAGCAGCAGCAGTAGTCGTCGTCGTCGTCGTCTCAGTCGTCGAAGTACTAAGTAGTAGCAGTAGTAGTAGTTGTTGTTGTCACGTCGTAAACTTCCACTTCTCTTATGATTACTCATGTTTCCGCTGAGCCAAATACACAAATTAGAACGCAAAGTTCTAAGCTATGCAAAACGAAAAAGTCTGACTGCGTCTGTACCTCCTTTGAATTTTCTGAGGAGCTGTCACCCAGCTCAGTGAAATAGCCTTGACAGTCGCCATTCATTGCTTGGATGTTTTCCTCTTGCTAATTCATTTTTCAGCAAAACCAATGACACCATTGCCACACACACACACACACACACACACACACACACACACACACACACACACAAACTAATAATAATAATAATAATGAAAATAGCTTCAGATCCAGTATGTAGATGCACAATTTCGCTGACACAAACGTAACGTTGTAATGAGATTTGATACCACTGTATTTACCTTAAAGGGCCTGACCTGAACTTCTCATCTGGACACGGGAACCTAAGTAGTTTTGACACATCGTGTACACAACTAATCAAGGTATCTCCAATTTCAAATTCCAAAACACACATTCACACGCACACGCACAAGCGCACACACGCACACACACAGACACACGCGCGCAAACACACACACACACACACACACACACACACACACACACACACACACACACACACACACACACACACACACACACACACACGAGGGCATTAACCTTCCGTCGCTACTGTCGTGGTGACACCACACACACACACACACACACACACACACACACACACACACACACACACACACACACACTGCACACACACACACACACACACACACACAAACAAACACACACACATACACACACTCCTCCACACAAACACACATACATGCGCGCGCGCGCGCACGCACGCACGCACACACACACACACGCACGCACGTACGCACGCACACCAACACTCACCCACCCACACACACACACACACACACACACACACACACACACGTCCTCAAGTGCAAATTAAACGATATCCAAGGGCATTAACCTTCCGTTACTATGACCCACCCACCCACCCCTCCACACACACACCGGTTTGGAAACGTACATGCACACGTACACGTATGCCCCGTATGCATATCAGAACGAGTGTGTTTGTATACGCGTGCATGCCCTCGAGTGCAAAATACATTAAACATCTTAGGGCATTATCATTCATTACTAACGTCACGGTGACATCACACACACACACACACACACACACACACACACACACACACACACACACACACACACACACACACACACACACACACACCACCCCCATCCCCCCCACACACTGACACACCGACACACACACACACACACACACACCACCCTCACTCCCCCTCCCCGCCCCCCCCCACCCCCCACCCCCCAGATCCCCCCTCCGACACACACACACACGCACTGACACTGACACGCCGACACACACACACACACACACACACACACACACACACACACACACACACACACAAACACACACACACACACACACACACGCTGACATCCAACACCCTCCCAACCCGCCCCCCCCCCCCCCCCACACACACACACACACACACACACACACACACACACACACATATACGCATATTCGTACACAAGTAAACACACACGAGCACACACACGCACACACACACACACACACACACACACACACACACACACGTTCCCTCGTGATGCGCGCTTTTTATCAGCTGGTCAAGTGGAGAACGTCATTAGATCAACAAGAGATTTATCGTTTGCTTATGTCAATAGCAGTGAACTTATCATGTACCCTATAAACCCTATAAACAGCAAAAGGTATGCATTCTTTGGTCACACACACACACACACACACACTCACTCACTCATTCACACACACACACACACACACACACACACACACACACACACACACACACACACCCTAAAAGTAGGTGGCAGAAACGCCTACCTGTGGAGTGTCCTGTCCCAGGTCAGGATGACCTACCAGTCGCTTATCAGTCATGCTGATTGTTTGTTGGTATCAGTGTTGTGAAGCACAAGTGCATCGACATGACAAGGGTCAATTGTTGTTGATGATGGGGTCGTTCAATAGACTCAAAGGACTGCAGTGGTCAGTGTCCTCCAACGCAGTGTGCATGCACTTTGGGCTGGGACATCCCACTGCTGTATAGACCTTGTAATTGAAGACGTGTGTGTGTGTTCCTTCTTTAGTTTAGCGTCTTTTCACTATCAGTGATATTAGACGATAAAAATAAAAATAAAATAAAATGAAAATAAAAAGGGAGGGGGGGGTGGTTGAGGGTAGAGGAAAACAGAAAAGGTAGACAACTACCAAAAAATGCATAACTTACACGCAATTACATTTAACAGTAACAATTCAATAATGATGATAATAATCAGAAGCCATTAACACAGTTCTGAGGTACATTAAAGAAATGTAGAAATAGGGGTATGAACTAATGCCTGTGAAAGTTGAACCATAAGAACCTCGTCAGAAATAACTTTCCCAAAATCCTCTGCAGAGTCGTTATTTTCTCTGAAACACTTGGGCAAGAAGGCTGGTAACTACTGACAGTTAGCAATCCTCAGTGTTCGTCAAGTCACTTTGATATGGATCTTGTCCAAAAATAACTGAACTAAATGAAACAATATCATCTTTGTGTGTGCCAATGTCTTGGCTTGAAGAGTCAGTCCAGCAGCAAGGAACAGGGGCGAAGAATGGAACAAGGAGAGAAAAAACGGTTAGTAACGCACACACGCTAACAGACACGAACAACAACCATCAGACACACTTTGAAGCATTGAAGAAAGGTTCCAGACAACATCAAACAGACCTTGCATTCCACAGTCATCCAACAAAAAACAAAAAAACACCGGAGACAAGACAGAACAAGAACACCAATGACGTCAACAACAAAAAGCATGACGATCAACAAATAAATTACGTAAAGCCGTCTTCTGCCGCTACTCAGACTGGCAAAGAACAAGAAATGCCTACAGCTGTAATCATTCATGATTCAGTCTTAACGGAATACAAGCAAAACGACTGGGACAGTCTCACGGCATAAACGCTCAGACTGTCAAGGCTTACACCACCGATGAGTTGGAGAAAACGTTAGACACAGTCACCTCAAATCAAACCCTTTCACCCGATACTATTTTGATTCACTGTGGAATCAATGATAGACACAGTCACCTCAAACCAAGCCCTTTCACCTTATCCTATTCTGATTCACTGTGGAATCAATGATAGACACAGTCACCTCAAACCAAACCATTTCACCTGATGCTATTCACTGTGGAATCAATGATAGACACAGTCACCTCAAACCAAACCCTTTCACCTTATCCTATTCTGATTCACTGTGGAATCAATGATATAAAAGCAAAAGATGCTACCACAGCATGTAATTCCTTTTCTCTTCAGCAAAGAAAATTTCTCACAATCATCCAAACAGCAAAATCGTCATCAGCAAGATAGCTCCCACCAAAGACAAAAAAAAAACAGAAAACAAAAGAAACTTTTTCAACGCAATCTTATCGGTCGCCCTCCAAGACAACAGTGCCATTTCAGTTGTGTGTAACGACGACTTGAAAACCAACTACAGCTACATGAAAGACACGATTCACCCTGACCAGAGAGGAGCCATCGTACTTGCAGGCAACACCGGCAGGCACCTGCGAGACCTCTTCTGGGAGCCCCCACGACGACCGGCAAGGCCAAGGCACAGCGTGTTAACATCGAGGCCCCAGCATTCCTCCCGTTGCAGCCATTGGCACCTTGCTGATCATCACCCGTGGTGGAACCGCCACGAACTGCTGTTTGATCATTGAAAGTGACTCCCAGCTTATCGTTGTCCGTTTACTGTGGTTGATGACATGAACTCTGACAGCAGTGATTCCTGCTGGTGATCGACCAACTGGTTTGTATCCTTCTATTATCATTTCAGGACGTGAACACTGTCAGAAATATGATTAATTTCGTCTTTTTTTTGTCTTTTTTTTTTTGTCTTTTTTTTTTTTTTTTTTTTTTGCATTGCGTATATCTTTTCCATCCATCATAGATATAGGTCCACAATCACACATATAGATAATCGATAGTCTTACTTGTTCATTTGATTCAGCATTATAGTTTTCCATTCATCATAGGTACAGGCCCACAATCACACATATAGATAATCGATAGTCTTACTTGTTCATTTGATTCAGCATTTATAGTAGTCATTCTCATCGTCCCTCTTCAGACTTACCACACAGTCAATTGTGTAATTGAATGATATAATTTTCCCTGTTTAATCACAATTAGTATTTCTCTCCCACCCATCACCCATTAACAAACACACCTAAATCTTAGTGTCAAACTTAAAATCATATGTTGTTGTTTTAACTCGCCGATCGTTCATCTAGTAGAAAAGTAATAGTTCAATAACCAGCCTGATAATAACGTCGACATAATTCCAAAATATAACTATAAAAATGCAAATTGAGATTTATTTCAAAGCATTCTTACCTCTCACGATACTGCCACGTGTAGGACGGCCTCGGCAGGTGCAGGTTTTTTCTTCGGAGCTCCGTCTCCTAGGGGGGGCTTCCAGCCAAGGATAAGAGCTCCCCCTGCCCTTTGGTCATCCTCTTCCGCCTTCACAGCCGTTGGGAAAGGTTTCCTCCTCCGCCTGGTCCGTCTTTGGGAGACTTCACATGCGGCAGGTAGTACTGGGTTACTTGGTACCAGTAGCATGGGCTGTGCCCCTGACCTGACATACACTTTATTAGAAAAATCAGCATGGGGTCGATTTCGTAACCGATGGAAGGAAAAGTTTTTAAAACATAAAGGGACATTATTCCCCGAGAATATTATTGAAGAAAAGATATCGAATCCATCAGCTTGCTATAAAAGATTAATAACCTCAACTTTCTTCCGTATAAAACTTGATGCGCTGAAGACAAAGTATTGTAAAAATGTTACATGCATCTGTATTAAGCAGTTCAGCTTGCATCATTGTTTGTTTCACTGTGTGTGTGTGTGTGTTTGGGAGGGGGGGTTGCTTTTGGGGGTGTGTGGGTGTGTGTCCATTACGCAGTTACCTTTTCTCCGAACTTCACCAAATCTCGCTTGTCACTGGGAAACTTTTCTGTCTTTCGTATGATTTAGTAAATATTCTGGAAAAAATATACATGTAAAAGAGGACTCCAGTATCGCCATCGTTGACACCGATTCAGATATGACTTTCTACCCGGTTTGGCCCCTTCCACAACCCCATCATCATCAACATAAACAACATCATCATCATCGTCATCATCAGTAGTATTAGTATTCTTATTCTTATTATTACTATTACTAATGATGTTTCGGTGAGGGCACGTGTCCACTTCCATTGTTTATCTCGGTGCCACAGTATCTTTACAGCTTTCTTCTTTAATCTTCTTCTTAGTTTTGTTGTTGTTTTTAAAGTTTGTTTGTTTGTTAGCTGATGACCTTGAGTTCATTGACTCTTACTTGTCAGAACAGATTTGCTCTCGATATGATTCACTTCGTACCAAAAATATACTTCGAATAATCATGACATGGGTGGCAAACAATAAACTTAAAGCTGGAAATGGCCTGGTTAGTAGGCCAGATAGATAGGGTGGCCTCAAA
>NC_134895.1:54553083-54565583 GCF_041734735.1 Babylonia areolata | reverse complement strand
TTTGTGTGTGTGTGTGTGTGTGTGTGTGTGTGTGTGTGTGTGTGTGTGTGTGTGTGTTTTGTTTGTTTGTTTGTTTGTTTTTTTGGGGGGTTGTTGTTTTTTATTAGCAATAGATGATTGTTGAAAACGTTGTATATAAGAAATATATCTTTAAAAAAGAAATCGAATCATAAATGATTGACAGTCTAGCAAATTGATTAAAATGTTGAAAGCACAATTCAGAAATAATAATAATGAACAAATAGATCCGGTGAGCAGCTCATTGTCTTATGGAACTGTATGTATATGTACATGTATCAGGTGCATATTTTCGATGTTCGATACGACGCTGGATTTCTCTTCGAGATGTGCTTTCCGTGTTATTTCAGAGAGCTCTGTGTTTGGCATTCTAGGTCGTAAGGAGCTCACTTTGATACTGGGTGAAATGCTACAGTGCGTCTTCCATTTGTTCAAAATAACATCAAAAACTGAGAAATTCTCAGAGCGAATTGATTCGTTTTCGTCGTTCATGTTTTATGAATCATGATAATCAAAATGATATGTTTGTGTTATCATTTGTTATTTACTTTATCTCATTCATTTGGTTTTAATCTTATCAGGTCTTCTATGATTGCAATCACATTTCTCTCACATGGAAATTGATGTCACGTGTTGCGTTCAGTGTCAAATAATAGTTGCTGCATTAATTCTTTTAAACAAACCATCCCTTACTAAAGCAGTTTCAAATCTAATGCTTCGTCTTTTTTGTCTTTTTCATCTCATACTTTATACGTTGTGATGGCCAACATTGCGATTTCAGCATCAACCCTAATATTATGGTAAAGACAAACGCTGGGAAAGCAACAAACAAGATCACCCAAACGAAAAACATAATTGTGAATTCAATACTTTTCACGCGCATGTTCCACCCCCGCGGGTTCCCTGTGCATAAAGCGAATCGTGATCAAAGAGAGGCAACTTAAGCAAATCTCGGTTAGTCCAGTCAAGCATGAGTGCTTTCCCATGAAAATCATTTTTCGTTGCCCCGGATTTTTTGTTATTAAATAAGGGAGAAAATATTCATAGATATGATAATGATAGTGATGATTGATAATTGAATATATATGAAGAAGAAGAAGAAATAGTAATAAAGATGATACTAAAGATATCAATATTAAAATGATGATGAGGATCATCATCATAACTTTCATATTCGATAATGATCATCGTCTATGAACTGTATTTCGATGAGGTCTATTCTGCTTGATTTAGCATGGTTAATTTTAACAATACGGAACTGACACGCATCTCTATGAATAATCATATGATTTCCGATCGGATGAACAAAAAACGAAGAAAGTATTACGTTAAATTACATCGCATTGTATCGACAACTAAATGATATCTTCAAATAACCTGGATCACCACGTACATCAACAAAAAAGCCAAGGACTTTCTCGTGGAAACAGATCAGTCCCGAGTTAAGCACAAATATTATTTCCCTGGCAACGGAAAGGCTTTTAGTTGATATCCTGTCAACCGCCACCCACCCCCACTCCCCATAAAAATAAGATAAAATACAATAAATAAATAAAACAAATAAATAAAACATCTGAACGAATCCCCAGAAAAGAAGAACAATCGCTTTGAAAGGAATCACATAGATGATAATGAGTGATGTCTGTGACAGCCAAGCACAGCATGTCAGTGGCATGGCTTTAGAGACGTATCCACGTCAGTGTATCCATGTGCCATGGGAGGCGCCTTGATAAGATCAGACAGTGGACTTGTGATCCAGTGTTCACCAGTGGTCAGTGTGACTTGTGATCCAGTGTTCACCAGTGGTCAGTGTGACTTGTGATCCAGTGTTGACCAGTGGTCAGGGTTCCAGGCCCCGTTTCGGCATGGTGTTGTGTCCTTGGGAAAGGCACTTCACTCCGGTTTGCCTCACTCCACCCAGGTGGAAATTGGTCCTTACCTACGGTTGGGGAAGGCTAATTAAACTAAGTAAGAACGGGCTTGCCTCCCCCCCCCCAGATCCCCCCTCCTACCTCCCCCTCCCCCTTCTCCCCTCCCCCCTCCCACCTTGCCATGCCGAGCCCTTGACAGAGTGGATGCTGAAGTCATTGTCCCGCCGATGGCTGTAAAATGCTAGAGGATCTTTAAAATTTAACCCGTTAATGTACGTACATCAGCTTCGCCTTTGGGTGTGTGTTTGTGTACTGTTATTTTGCTGTTGTTGTTGTTTGGTTGGTTGGTTTTTTGTTTTTGTTTGTTTTTTTGTTGTTGTTTTTTGTTGTTGTGTGTGTGTGTGTGTGTGTGTGTGTGTGTGTGTGTGTTTCATATTGTTTGCTTTTTTTTCCTTACATGCTTATGTTGTGAAATCCTGTGTGCAGGCCCCATGAGACTAACGATAGACCCGACCGACACCTGTGCAATCGCATGCAAATGTGAGAACCCCCACCCCTCCCCTCTCTCTCTTCTCCCTATTTATAAGAACATGGTAACAATTATGCTGACGATAAGGACTTTTATGATTATATTGAAGATTATGACAATGTTCTGATATATGTATATATATATGTGTGTGTGTGTGTGTGTGTGTATATATATATATATATCTCTGTGTGTGTGTGTGTGTGTGTGTGTGTGTGTCTGTGTCTGTGACTGTGTATCTGTGTCTGTGTATTTGAATGGTAAGTGATCATGATGACGATTTCACGACCAAGAAGCAGAATGTGGACGTGTCTCTCCGATGTGGAGACAAGAGAAGCTGTCTGATGTGTGAGCAATACTGCATTTGATCAAGAAATCTACATCTAGAAAAATGTTGGATCATAACCACCTGTGTGCGATTTAGATAACGTAAAGCAAATAATAGTGTAAAAACCAAGATGAAACTTCGACACATTCATAAAGGTCGAAATGATATTGTTTGTGCAATTGTTATTGTTGTTGTTTTGTGTGTGTGTGTGTGTGTGTGTGTGTGTGTGTGTGTGTGTGTGTGTGTGTGTGTGTGTGTGTGTGTGTGTTGTTGTTGTTGTTGTTGTTGTTGTCTTTGTCCCCCGTTTTGATCACAATTTATTTTGCCCGTGCCCCCATTTTTCAGCGTCCGACAAGTTTAGCTACAGGACCGGCCAGACGTACATGTACGACTACACGGTCCAGACGGAGACTTCTGTGGACGGTGCTTCCGAAGGACGTGCTGCCCTGTCCATCAGTGGCCAGGCCAACATTGAAGTCCTTGACGACTGTGAGATGGTGCTGATGGTGAGTGTCGGTGTTGGGTTTTGTTGTTGTTGTTTTTTCTATTTTTCTTCTTCTTTTTGGGGCGCGGGGTGGGTGTTGTTGATGTTGTTTTGGGGGTTGGAGCTGGGAGGACTGTCCTTCATGGGGGCAGAGCACGTGTCTTAGTTGTTGTTGTTGTTTTCTGTCTGCAAGTGTGTGTGTTGGGGTGAAGGACACACCCGGAATGCAACGCACCCACCCCCTCCCCGAAAACGGAGTATGACTACCTGCATGGCGGGGGTAAACAACGGTCATGCACGTAAAAGCCCACTCGTGTGTACGATGAACGTGACAGTGAAGAAGAAGAAGAATCAGAATCAGAACCAGAAGAAGATTCCGAAGAAGAGAGCGATTTTTTTTTAGCCCATGGGCAACCCTTGTGTTGCCGTCGATTCCTTTACGTGCTCTAAGTGCATACAGGAGCCTCGATTTATCATCTCAAAAACTCTAAACTTTACATTGGTGAAACCCCTTTATCCTAGGCGGAATTTGACTATTTTACATCAGTAATATTAGTGACTATATACCTATCTCTATTTCTCTGTTTCTGTCTCTGTCTGTCTGTCTGTCTCTCTCTCTCTCTCTCTCTCTCTCTCTCAAATGTGCGTGTGTGTGTGTGTGTGTGTGTGTGTGTGTGTGTGTGTGTGTGTGTGTGTGTGTGCTGTGTGTGTGTGTGTGTGTGTGTGTGTGTTTGTTTCAACAATTCATCAAACAGATATGTATCTTATGTGTTCAGACAAGCAGACAGACAGACAGATAAACATACAGACAGACAGACAACGACAATGAAAACCCAGGGCAATCTGCCCCAAACTGATGTTTGTTTAAAGGAATACCCTTGTTGCTGTGTGCAGCTGAAGAACATGAACATCCAAGAGTCCAGCCCTTCGGTCAACCCAGGGCAGCTCGGGCTCAGCCCCAGCAGCCGGCAGCTGAGCCAGGTGCTCGGGAAAACCCCTCTGCGCTTCTCCTTCCAGGACGGCGTGGTGGAGAGCCTGTGCCCGGGACGCGAGGAGGACCCGTGGGCTCTGAACATCAAGAGGGGTGTGCTGTCTGCCCTGCAGAACTCCATGGACTTCCGGCAAGAGCAGGCCCAGACTCTCAGAGAGGTACCCACACACCACCTCCATCATAACTCTGTCCTGTCTTTGGTTCTCCTCCTCCTCCTTCTTCTTGTTCTGCTTCTTCTTCTTCTTCATTATCATCAACATCAACATCATCTTTATCGTCATCTTCTTCTTCTTCTTCTTTTTCTTCTTCTCATAGTTGAAGACAATTTATTTCAAAACTCAGAATAAAAAAGTGAACGTACTTGTGTATTTCAGTTGGTTTCACCACATTTTCTCAGCAAACATTGGCACATGAAAACTACTCTTGCTATCTAGAAACAGATAACTGTTTTCCTAGGAATGTCTTTGTTTGTTTGTTTTCCAACAGATGTGTAGCTTAGACACCACCTTGATACTGAAACTATGTTGGTCTCAGTTGCACACAACTCCGTGGAGGAGCTTAACACGAGGCTTTCGTTACCGGCCGAACACACACACACACACACACACACACACACACTTTTGTCTTTTTCTTCTTCTTCTCAAATCAAATCAAATGAAAAACACTTTGTTAATCCACGCGGAAATTACCTCTCAGTGCAATCCTCAGTGGAGAGACGACGGTTGACGTGTGTCTGTGCAGAGTGACGTCACTGGCACGTGCGTCACGGCCTACGAAGTGAAGGACAGCAGCTACTGGGGCGGCAGGACCACCATCCGGCGCCGCAAGGACCTGAAGGCCTGCACAGAGCGACAGGGCTTCCTGGGCAGCCTGCAGACCTCCCGCTTCCAGACTGACCCCTCGGTACTTTTTCTTCTTCTTCTTCTTCTTCTTCTTCTCGCTGTATCTGAAATCGGCAATCAAAAGCCCGTCTTGAATATTTCTGTGATATCTTGCTCTAATTTTTTTCCCTAGGCAGCCTGCAAACCCCCCTCTTCCAGACTGACCCCTCGGTACTTTTTTCTCTCTTCTTCTTCTTCTTCTTCATCTTCTTCTTCTTCTTCTCCCTGTATCTGAAATCGGCAATCAAAAACCCATATTGAATATTTCTGTGATATTTTGCCATAATGTCTGTTGTCTAAAATCTGGTGGTAGTATAAAAAGAATGATTTTTTTTAAATCCAACATCCAGAATACTTTGTCACTTTTCTGTTGCTAAATTCTTTCCTGTGTCTTTTAAATCTGATAGTGGTATCAAAATAAAAACAACAACAACAACAACAGCTTTAATTATCACTGCCAATTCCTTGCGCGTTTTTGTTGTTGATTACAAGATTTTGTTTTTCCATTTCAACTTTCAAACAAAAACAAAAGACTTTATTCATTACAGTCAGTTCTTTGCGCGTTGTTGACTACTAGAATTTTTCTTCCATTTCAACTTAAAAATAAAATAAAATAAAATAAGTCATGGACAGCCCCCGCCATTTTATGGCTTCCAGAGTGTTTCTGTTGGTAGACGACGTAATTTAACATTTCCATACATTTTTAGACAGAAAACCGCGAGTGCACGCAGGCACACACTTCTTTTCTTATCGTTACTGTGTTGCAATGGTACTGTTCTGTGTCACGCTTTTACTGTTCTGTGTCGAACTGTTACTGTTCTATGTCGCAGTATTACTGTTCTATGTCGCAGTATTACTGTTCTATGTCGCAGTATTTCTGTTCTATGTCTCAGTATTACTGTTCTATGTCGCAGTATTTCTATTCTATGTCGCAGTATTTCTGTTCTATGTCGCAGTATTACTGTTCTATGTCGCAGTATTTCTGTTCTATGTCGCAGTATTACTGTTCTATGTCGCAGTATTTCTGTTCTGTGTCGCAGTATTACTGTTCTATGTCGCAGCGTTACTTCTTCTCTGTGACAGGGAGCGCAGTCCCTCCCACTGATGGAGAGCGAGCACGAGTGTGAACAGGTGGTGTCTGAGGGCATCGTTCAGAGCGCTGTGTGCACGGAGAACCATCTGTTCAGACCCTTCTCCGCCCAAAAGGGAGGCGCACTGACCACGGTGACGCAGAGTCTGGGGCTGAAGGGGACACGGAATGGCGTGTCCTCCCGTAAAGGTGAGAGCGACCGTGCTGCAGGTGTTGAAATTAAGTCAGGAGGGATGGCTGCCACGGAACCACCGTCTCTGATGTCATCATCATCATCATCATCGTCATCGTCATCGTCATCATTGTCATAACAATCATCGTCATTATTGTCATAACAATCATGATTACCATAACAGTCATCAACATCATGATTACTATGACCCCAAGGTACGTCCCTCTACATAATGTGGTACATTTAGTGCTCAGGAAGTGTTGAAACAAAGGGAAAGTGTGTGTGTGTGTGGGGGGGGGGGGTTGTGTGTGTGTGTGTGTGTTTGTGTGTGTGTGTGGGGGGGGGGGGAGGGGTTGTGTGTGTTGTGTTGTGTGTGTGTGTGTGTGTGTGTGTGTGTTTGTGTGTGTGTGTGTGTGGAGAGAGACGGAGAAATTATATCAATCTTTTGAAACCAGTTCCTCTTTAAAAAAAAATTTAAATTTTTTTTAAAAAAAGGAAAAAAAGTCCTTTCTTTCCGGATTAAGGCCCCTCACTCAGATTTCCCCTTGTACCAGCCTGCGTTCTCCCATCTTCCTTCCTTTCTTCCTTCCTTCCTTCCTTCCTTCCTTCCTTCCTTTCTTTCTGAATGCCCACTTGTTCGAAGCCAGGGCTTCACCAATGAAAAAGCAATAACAATAGTAAAAACATTTTCAGTGTCGTTCATTAATTAACTTTCTGAGTTTTTACATACCTACCAAGTTGCTTTTCGTTCACTGACAAATAAATCCCCCTACCCCACAACCCCTCCCCCTCTCCCCACCCCTCTCCCCACCCCTCATAACAGACTGGATCGATTCCCGCGCGGAAATGACCTTCGACCACGGCTACAGCATGAAGGACAGCAACGAGGCTCGCGCACGCGCAGAGACCTTGCTGAAGAAGCTGTGTCACATGACCCTGAGCGGCGTGCAGCCCGACGTGCCCAGGGTGTTCTCCCAGCTGGTGGAGGCGGTTCGGAGGCTGGACTCCCCGGACATTCGCAAGCTGTACCAACAGCTGAAGGACGAGGCTGTCTGCAGCATCAACACCCAGAGAACCAAGTCAGTGTGCACGTGTGTGTGTGTGTGTGTGTGTGTGTGTGTGTGTGTGTGTGTGTGTGTGTGCGACTCAACTCGACTCGAATTAATATATTGCCATAAAATCCTTAAGGATTAATGATGACACAACAAAAGAGCATAATAAAGAAAAAAAAGAAAAGAAACGGTCATCCAAAACGCATGCAATGATAAACATAGTTCTGTGTGTGTGTGTGTGTGTGTGTGTGTGTGTGTGTGTGTGTGTGTGTGTGACAGGAAGTTCTTCCTGGATGCTCTGCCCATGGCTGCCAGCAGCGCAGCAGTGAACCTGATGACCAACCTGATGATCAGCGAGGAGGTGACAGGAGTGCAGGTGGACCTGTACCTGGCCGCCATGTCCTTCATACCCCAACCCACGGATTCCATGATGGACTCGGTCCAGGTAAGGCCAACAAGGATTTTTCCAAAGACAAATTCAACCCCTTGGCTTCCTCGCATCAAATCAAATTATGGTGCTTCAGTGCCTCGCCGACCATGAAGGCGACCTCAAGGCTATCGCCGCGCTAGCAACTACTTCAAGCGTTCGCTTCCTGTTTGGGAGTTGTGGAGGATGAAACAGCAATACATACACAGTCAATCACGGCTTCAGTCCAACGGTGTCAAAGCAAGCATTAAAACACACCAGACAATCCAGCTGCTCTAACCACTTTGACCACCGCACATATCAGTGAAGGGGGTTGATAATGATAATGATGATAATGATATAGTAACTTATATGTCACAAAGCAACCCATATGTCGACAGCGTAAGTTGATGTCAGCTAGGGGAAGTAATGACCATGCTGTGTTGGAAGAAAATTTTAAAAAACCAACAACAGAGATTACAGGATGAGTGACCGTGGTGGTGTGTGTGTGTTTGTCTGTGTGTCTGTGTCTGTGTCTGCATGCCTCTGTGTGTGTGTGTATGCTTGTGTGTGTGTGTGTCTGCATGCCTCTGTGTGTGTGTGTTTGTATGCTTGTGTGTGTGTGTGTGTGCTTGTGTGTGTGTGTGTGTGTGTGCGTGTGTGTGTGTGTGTGTGTGCAGGCACTGCTGGAGACCGAGAAGCTGAAGCTGCAGTCCATGCTGGCGGTGAGCTCCATGGTGCACGGTCACTGCCAGAGGAGTGAGGGCTGCAGCTCCTCCTCTGTGGGCACCATCATGGACCTCCTGGGCAGCGCCATCAGCTACCGGTGCTCCGTCAACGGCGGCAACGTTTACACGGTGAGTGGTGGTGGAGGAGGGGTGCAAGAGGAAGAAGAGGGGAAAGGAGGAGGAGCAGGTGGTGGTGGAGGTAGAGGAGGAGGAGGAGAGAGAGAGAGTAAAGATTCAGGAGGAGCAGGTGGTGGTGGAGGTAGAGGAGGGAAGGAGAGAGAGAGAGTAAAGATTCAGGAGGAGCAGGTGGTGGTGGAGGTAGAGGAGGAGGAGAGAGAGAGAGAGTAAAGACTCAGGAGGAGCAGGTGGTGGTGGAGGTAGAGGAGGAGGAGAGAGAGAGAGAGTAAAGACTCAGGAGGAGCAGGTGGTGGTGGAGGTAGAGGAGGAGGAGGAGGAGAGAGAGAGTAAAGACTCAGGAGGAGCAGGTGGTGGTGGAGGTAGAGGAGGAGGAGGAGGAGAGAGAGAGTAAAGATTCAGGAGGAGCAGGTGGTGGGGAGAGAGAGAGAGAGAGAGAGAGTAAAGATTCAGGAGGAGCAGGTGGTGGGGAGAGAGAGAGAGAGAGAGAGAGAGAGAGAGAGAGAGAGAGTAAAGATTCAGGAGGAGCAGGTGGTGGTGGAGGTAGAGGAGGAGGAAGAGAGAGAGAGAGAGAGTAAAGATTAAGGAGGAGCAGGTGGTGGGGAGAGAGAGAGAGAGAGAGAGAGAGAGAGAGAGAGAGAGTAAAGATTCAGGAGGAGCAGGTGGTGGGGAGAGAGAGAGAGAGAGAGAGAGAGAGAGAGAGAGAGAGAGAGAGAGTAAAGATTCAGGAGGAGCAGGTGGTGGGGAGAGAGAGAGGGGAAACGAAACGAAACGAATCTTTATTTCACGAGGGTAGTGGACTGAGCACAGCTTCTTTTTTTTTTACACCCAGCCCTCAAATCAAGACAAAGAGAGAGAGAGTCCAAGACTCAAGACCCAAAAACTTATTAGAAAGAGAGAGAGAGATTTCATAATAATCATAATCTTAATGATAATGATAATAATAACGATAACAACAACAAGGACAAAAACTGAAATAATAATAATATAGTAACTTATATTGCACAAAAGCAACCCATGTATTTCAACAGTGTGAATCGATGTCAGCTGGGGAAGTAATAATCATTCTATGTGGTGGGGGAAGAAACAACAGCAACAACTTAGCTTGATACAACCACGTTGTGTATTTACCTGCATTGTTCGCTGACAGGTGTTGACCAGCCTCAACATAGCTTGATACAACCACGTTATGTATTTACCTGTTTGTTCGCTGACAGATGTTGACCAGCCTCAACGCCATTGGAAACACAGGACAGCCCACAGCAACCACCATCCTGGACCGTTGCCTTGGTGACCGGGTACCCTTGGAGGTTCGGGTGGCTGCCGCTCAGGCCTACCGTCGCCTGCCCTGTGACGTGAACGTCAGTAGCTGCCTTTGTTTTTGGGTGGTTTTTGTTTGTTTGTTTGTTTTGTTTTGTTTTGTTTTTGGTGGGGGTGGGGGTGCGGATGGAAGTTGAGTGTGGGTAGGAGGTGGGGGGGGGGGGAATATGTTCCAGATCGTGAAGATGTCAGTCGTTGTGCTCTATGTTAGAGACTTTTCTTACTTTATTTACTGCAAACGACAACGACGACGATGATGATGATGATGGTGGTGGTGGTGGTGATGGTGATGAGGCGACATTTTCCACCATTCATTTGTCTGTGGTTCTTTGGTTTATTATCATGTGATTCATTTCAAAACGTAGGCTTGTTCCTGTTATTTCCTATACTTTGTTTGTCTGTTTGCTGCTGCTGCTGTGATTGTTGGTTTTGTTTGTTCGTATGTTTGTTTCTTTCTGGTTTTTACTGTTTAATTAAAACGTGCTCATCTTCACGTTGTGCACTAGCTTCAGCGTTCGTCACCGTGTTTTGTCATCTGAACAGTTTTTTGTTGTTGTTGTTGTTGATGTTTTTCCATGGCGTTGTCACATGACCCTTCACACGAACTTAACTTCCGGTCACGTGATTGACAGAGGCGCCCCCTGCAGACCATCGCGGAAGACAGGAACGAGGACAACGAGCTGCGCATCATGGCCTACCTGCAGCTGATGACGTGTCCTTCCAAGGACCTGCTGGACCAGGTCCAGGTCCTGATGGAGACCGAGCCTGAGGATTCCCAGGTCAGCGGAAAGAGGAAAAAAGGAAAAACAGATTCTGATCATGTTATCAGCTTCACTGTTTCTTTGTTTTGAACTCTTCAGTGTGTGATATTACTGGGTTAAAAAGAAAAAGAAGAAAAAAAACTCCATGTCTTTAGGAAAACCAAGTCATCGTTAATTCTTTTCTCTTTCTACTGTATATGATTTTAAAAAACCTACTTTGTTTGCATACAAACATAAAAGCAAACAAAGAAGCAAAGAAATAAGCAAAATCTTTAATGAATTGCATTGTGATTCGAACAGGAAGGATATTATGAGGCTTTTAACTTTTGTTGTTTTTAGTGTATGTGTGTATTTGTGGGTGAGGAGGCCAGTTGGGATGATGATGATGATGATGATGATGATGATGATGATGATGTTTTTCTTGTTCTTCTTCTACTTTGTCTATTTTCTTCGTCTTCTTCTCCTTCTTTATCGCTGTTGTTATCACAAGAGTTTTCAACACTCAACAACAAACAAACAAAAAGTAGTATCGCACATTATCTGAACAAAATACTCACCTTTCAAACCTCTTTTCCCCAACTCCCTCACCATATCCCTCCCTCCCTCCCTCCCCTCAGGTGAGCTCCTTCATCCACTCGCACCTGAGCAACCTGCAGGAGACCTCCAGCCCCCTGAAGCAGGACGTCAGACGGCTGCTGAAGGACCTGGACCTCCACAAGCTGTTCCACAAGAACCCGCTCAAGTTCTCCCGCAACTACGAGAAGTCGGCCTTCCTGCAGCTTATCAACAGTGGTGGGCAGGCCGAGTCCAACGTCATCTTCTCGCCCCAGTCCCCCGTTCCGCGCTCCGCCAGCCTCAACCTGACCGTGGACGTCCTGGGCCACTCCATCAACCTGCTGGAGGTGGGGGGTCGTCTGGAGGGTGTGGAGTACCTGGTGGAGAGCCTGCAGGCCCGCTTCTTCGGCAGCGGCAACAGCAAGGCTCCCAAGGTGATGGAACTTTTCACGATGGTGGTTTTGTTGTTTTTTATATTTCGAAACTTGATGATGATGATGATGATGATGATTATCATTATCATTATTATTATTATTATTACTTGTATGTTATTGCTATCATTATCATTGTTATTATCATCATAATCATTAATATTATCATTGTTACTATTATTTTTGTTTTGTTGTAGTAGTAGTAGTATCATTATTATCATTATTATTATTATTATTGTTATTGTTATTATTGTTTATTATTATTATGTCCTCTCACACACAAAAAAAACACAAGGAAAATTTTCTGTTTCTTTGCATGCACGTGTAACAAGAAATTGTAGCGCAAAGACATGTCCACATGTATCCACCTCCTTTCCAACAAAGACATGTATCCACCTCCTTTCCAACAAAGACATGTATCCACCTCCTTTCCAACAAAGACATGTCCACATGTATCCACCTCCTTTCCAACAAAGACATGTCCACATGTATCCACCTCCTTTCCAACAAAGACATGTCCACATGTATCCACCTCCTTTCCAACAAAGACATGTCCACATGTATCCACCTCCTTTCCAACAAAGACATGTCCACATGTATCCACCTCCTTTCCAACAAAGACATGTCCACATGTATCCACCTCCTTTCCAACAAAGACATGCCCGCATGTATCCACCTCCTTTCCAACAAAGACATGCCCGCATGTATCCACCTCCTTTCCAACAAAGACATGTCCACATGTATCCACCTC
>NC_134895.1:54523083-54550583 GCF_041734735.1 Babylonia areolata | reverse complement strand
CTTCTTTTCCTGTTTGCTACGGAAACATTTCCACGGCAGAAGTTGCAGCCCTGAACAGAATCGTAAAAACTGCCACCAAGATTACCAGGGCTGATCTACCTTCTCTAGACGACATGTGTTATAAACGGCTACTCAAAAAAAGCAAAATCAATCAGCCAGGACGAATCACATCCAGCTTTTGGGATTTTCGAGATGCTCCCCTCTGGTCGACGGTACAGAAGTATAAGGACGAAAACCAGGCGCTTCGACAATAGCTTTTCCCCCAAAGCAGTCAATGCCCTGTCTCCCGAACAAATCCAGTATTATAAATAGAATTGTGCAATCAACAACCATCTGCCTGAAGATCTAGATAGGTCAGTGTGTTGTTGATAGGTTGGTTGATAGGGCAGAGTGTTGGTTGATACTGTGTTGGTTGATAGGTCAGTGTGTTGGTTGATAGTGTGTTCGTTGATAGGTCAGTGTATTGTCGGCCCGAAAACGGAGTATGGTTGCCTACATGGCGGGGTAAGAACGGTCATATATGTAAAAGCCCACACGTGTACATACGAGTGAACGTGGGAGTTGCAGCCCACGAACGAAGAAGAATTTGATGAATGTGTTGTTTTTCGGTAAGTGACTGACGCTGTCGTGTTGTGCCGTGTTGGTTCTAGCAAGTTGATCAGTGTGTTGTTTTTCGGTAAGTGACTGACGCTGTCGTGTTGTGCCGTGTTGGTTCTAGCAAGTTGATCAGTGTGTTGTATTTCGGTAAGTGACTGACGCTGTCGTGTTGTGCCGTGTCGGTTCTAGCAAGTTGATCAGTGTGTTGTATTTCGGTAAGTGACTGACGCTGTCGTGTTGTGCCGTGTTGGTTCTAGCGGGGCAGTGAACGTTGTATTTCGGTAAGTGACTGACGCTGTCGTGTTGTGCCGTGTCGGTTCTAGCAAGTTGATCAGTGTGTTGTATTTCGGTAAGTGACTGATGCTGTCGTGTTGTGCCGTGTTGGTTCTAGCAAGTTAATCAGTGTGTTGTATTTCGGTAAGTGACACGCTGTCGTGTTGTGCCGTGTTGGTTCTAGCAAGTTAATCAGTGTGTTGTATTTCGGTAAGTGACACGCTGTCGTGTTGTGCCGTGTTGGTTCTAGCAAGTTGATCAGTGTGTTGTCTTTCGGTAAGTGACTGACGCTGTCGTGTTGTGCCGTGTTGGTTCTAGCAAGTTAATCAGTGTGTTGTATTTCGGTAAGTGACACGCTGTCGTGTTGTGCCGTGTTGGTTCTAGCAAGTTGATCAGTGTGTTGTCTTTCGGTAAGTGACTGATGCTGTCGTGTTGTGCCGTGTTGGTTCTAGCAAGTTGATCAGTGTGTTGTATTTCGGTAAGTGACTGATGCTGTCGTGTTGTGCCGTGTTGGTTCTAGCAAGTTGATCAGTGTGTTGTATTTCGGTAAGTGACTGACGCTGTCGTGTTGTGCCGTGTTGGTTCTAGCAAGTTGATCAGTGTGTTGTATTTCGGTAAGTGACTGACGCTGTCGTGTTGTGCCGTGTTGGTTCTAGCAAGTTGATCAGTGTGTTGTATTTCGGTAAGTGACTGACGCTGTCGTGTTGTGCCGTGTTGGTTCTAGCAAGTTGATCAGTGTGTTGTATTTCGGTAAGTGACTGACGCTGTCGTGTTGTGCCGTGTTGGTTCTAGCAAGTTGATCAGTGTGTTGTATTTCGGTAAGTGACTGACGCTGTCGTGTTGTGCCGTGTTGGTTCTAGCAAGTTGATCAGTGTGTTGTATTTCGGTAAGTGACTGACGCTGTCGTGTTGTGCCGTGTTGGTTCTAGCAAGTTGATCAGTGTGTTGTATTTCGGTAAGTGACTGACGCTGTCGTGTTGTGCCGTGTTGGTTCTAGCAAGTTGATCAGTGTGTTGTATTTCGGTAAGTGACACGCTGTCGTGTTGTGCCGTGTTGGTTCTAGCGGGGCAGTGAACGTTGTATTTCGGTAAGTGACACGCTGTCGTGTTGTGCCGTGTTGGTTTCTAGCGGGCAGTGAACGTTGTATTTCGGTAAGTGACACGCTGTCGTGTTGTGCCGTGTTGGTTCTAGCGGGGCAGTGAACGTGTATTTCGGTAAGTGACTGACGCTGTCGTGTTGTGCCGTGTTGGTTCTAGCAAGTTGATCAGTGTGTTGTATTTCGGTAAGTGACCTGACGCTGTCGTGTTGTGCCGTGTCGGTTCTAGCGGGGCAGTGAACGTTGTATTTCGGTAAGTGACACGCTGTCGTGTTGTGCCGTGTTGGTTCTAGCGGGGCAGTGAACGTTGTATTTCGGTAAGTGACACGCTGTCGTGTTGTGCCGTGTTGGTTCTAGCGGGGCAGTGAACGTTGTATTTCGGTAAGTGACACGCTGTCGTGTTGTGCCGTGTCGGTTCTAGCGGGGCAGTGAACGTTGTATTTCGGTAAGTGACACGCTGTCGTGTTGTGCCGTGTTGGTTCTAGCAGTGTCAGTGACGTTGTATTTCGGTAAGTGACACGCTGTCGTGTTGTGCCGTGTTGGTTCTAGCAAGTTGATCAGTGACGTTGTATTTCGGTAAGTGACACGCTGTCGTGTTGTGCCGTGTTGGTTCTAGCGGGGCAGTGAACGTTGTATTTCGGTAAGTGACACGCTGTCGTGTTGTGCCGTGTCGGTTCTAGCGGGGCAGTGAACGTTGTATTTCGGTAAGTGACTACGCTGTCGTGTTGTGCCGTGTTGGTTCTAGCGGGGCAGTGAACGTTGTATTTCGGTAAGTGACACGCTGTCGTGTTGTGCCGTGTTGGTTCTAGCGGGGCAGTGAACGTTGTATTTCGGTAAGTGACACGCTGTCGTGTTGTGCCGTGTTGGTTCTAGCGGGGCAGTGAACGTTGTATTTCGGTAAGTGACACGCTGTCGTGTTGTGCCGTGTCGGTTCTAGCGGGGCAGTGAACGTTGTATTTCGGTAAGTGACACGCTGTCGTGTTGTGCCGTGTTGGTTCTAGCGGGGCAGTGAACGTTGTATTTCGGTAAGTGACACGCTGTCGTGTTGTGCCGTGTTGGTTCTAGCGGGGCAGTGAACGTTGTATTTCGGTAAGTGACTGACGCTGTCGTGTTGTGCCGTGTCGGTTCTAGCGGGGCAGTGAACGTTGTATTTCGGTAAGTGACTGACGCTGTCGTGTTGTGCCGTGTTGGTTCTAGCGGGGCAGTGAACGTTGTATTTCGGTAAGTGACACGCTGTCGTGTTGTGCCGTGTTGGTTCTAGCGGGGCAGTGAACGTTGTATTTCGGTAAGTGACACGCTGTCGTGTTGTGCCGTGTCGGTTCTAGCGGGGCAGTGAACGTTGTATTTCGGTAAGTGACTGACGCTGTCGTGTTGTGCCGTGTCGGTTCTAGCGGGGCAGTGAACGTTGTATTTCGGTAAGTGACACGCTGTCGTGTTGTGCCGTGTTGGTTCTAGCGGGGCAGTGAACGTTGTATTTCGGTAAGTGACACGCTGTCGTGTTGTGCCGTGTTGGTTCTAGCGGGGCAGTGAACGTTGTATTTCGGTAAGTGACTGACGCTGTCGTGTTGTGCCGTGTTGGTTCTAGCAAGTTGATCAGTGTGTTGTATTTCGGTAAGTGACTGATGCTGTCGTGTTGTGCCGTGTTGGTTCTAGCAAGTTAATCAGTGTGTTGTATTTCGGTAAGTGACTGACGCTGTCGTGTTGTGCCGTGTTGGTTCTAGCAAGTTGATCAGTGTGTTGTATTTCGGTAAGTGACACGCTGTCGTGTTGTGCCGTGTTGGTTCTAGCAAGTTGATCAGTGTGTTGTATTTCGGTAAGTGACACGCTGTCGTGTTGTGCCGTGTTGGTTCTAGCGGGGCAGTGAACGTTGTATTTCGGTAAGTGACTGACGCTGTCGTGTTGTGCCGTGTCGGTTCTAGCAAGTTGATCAGTGTGTTGTATTTCGGTAAGTGACTGACGCTGTCGTGTTGTGCCGTGTTGGTTCTAGCGGGGCAGTGAACGTTGTATTTCGGTAAGTGACTGACGCTGTCGTGTTGTGCCGTGTTGGTTCTAGCGGGGCAGTGAACGTTGTATTTCGGTAAGTGACACGCTGTCGTGTTGTGCCGTGTTGGTTCTAGCGGGGCAGTGAACGTTGTATTTCGGTAAGTGACACGCTGTCGTGTTGTGCCGTGTTGGTTCTAGCGGGGCAGTGAACGTTGTATTTCGGTAAGTGACTGACGCTGTCGTGTTGTGCCGTGTTGGTTCTA
The DNA here is from genome assembly GCF_041734735.1 of Babylonia areolata. Classification (NCBI taxonomy): domain Eukaryota; kingdom Metazoa; phylum Mollusca; class Gastropoda; order Neogastropoda; family Buccinidae; genus Babylonia; species Babylonia areolata. Next base: position 54,546,372 of record NC_134895.1, on the reverse strand, counting down.
GCGGGGCAGTGAACGTTGTATTTCGGTAAGTGACACGCTGTCGTGTTGTGCCGTGTTGGTTCTAGCGGGGCAGTGAACGTTGTATTTCGGTAAGTGACACGCTGTCGTGTTGTGCCGTGTTGGTTCTAGCGGGGCAGTGAACGTTGTATTTCGGTAAGTGACACGCTGTCGTGTTGTGCCGTGTCGGTTCTAGCGGGGCAGTGAACGTTGTATTTCGGTAAGTGACACGCTGTCGTGTTGTGCCGTGTTGGTTCTAGCGGGGCAGTGAACGTTGTATTTCGGTAAGTGACTGACGCTGTCGTGTTGTGCCGTGTTGGTTCTAGCGGGGCAGTGAACGTTGTATTTCGGTAAGTGACAGACGCTGTCGTGTTGTGCCGTGTTGGTTCTAGCGGGGCAGTGAACGTGGACGGGGTGATGGCGGTGGACGGCCTTCTGACGTGCACAGGGGTGAAGGTCACCAGCACCATGCTGTCCAGCACGGCCCTCAAGGGGCGCGTGCAGCTGGACAGAGGCCGTACTCTCAGCGTGCAGGTGGACATGCCTGACGACAAGATGGACATCCTCGACATCCGGTACAATTCTTCTTTTTTTAAGCTTATTTATTTATGTCTATTTACTTATTTTTTGTTTGTTTATTTGTTCATTTATTATTTATTTATTTATTTATCATTTGCTATAGCTGTCGGTTTCTGGACATTCTGGACATCCGGTAACTTTATTTATTTATTTATTTATATTTGTTCATTTGTTCATTTGATACAGCTATCGGTTTCTAACCATTCTGGACATCTGGTAACTTTATTTATGTATTTATTTATTTATTCATTTGCTATAGCTATCGGTTTCTGGACGTCCGATAACTTTATTTATTTATTTATTCGTTTATTTATTCATTTATTTATTTACTTAGATATTCATTCATTCATTCATTTATCTATTTATTTAATCTATTTGATATAGCTATCGGTTTCATGTTCGTTACGCTGGGAACTGGTTTATCCGGTACATGACTGGGGCCTCAGGGGCTTTGTTGTTGCTGGCTGGGGTGGAGGGGGTGGGGGTTGGGGGGGCGGGGCAGGGAGATGGTGATTGTGGGAGAGCCACTACATTACTCGATTATTGATTGATTGATATGGTTTTAGTGCATGTCCTCTGTCTCCTCTCCTCCTCCTCCTCCTTCTTCTTCTCTTCCTCCTCCTCCTCCTCCTCCTTCTTCTTCTTCTTCTTCTTCTTCTTCTTCTTCTTCTTCTTCTTCTCTTCCTCCTCCTCCTTCGCCTTCTTCTTCTTCGTCTTCTCCTCCTCCTCCTCCTCCTCCTCCTCGTCATTCTTCTCCTCCTTCTCCTTCTTCTCCTTCTTCTTCTTCTTTTTCTTCTTCTTCTTCTCCTCCTCCTCCTTCTCCTCCTCCTTCTTCTTCTTCTCCTCCTCCTCCCCCTCCTTCTTCTCCTCCTCCTCCTTCTTCTTTTTCTTCTTCTCGCCCTCCTCCTCCTCCTCCTCCTCCCCCTCCTTCTTCTCCTCCTCCTCCTCCTTCTTCTTCTTCTTCTTCTTTCCCCAAACCTGTAAAGGTCTGTGGTGTCTCCAGCACCAAGTTCTTCGTCCTGCACAACGAGGCCGAGGTGGAGCAGAAGATGATCACCGACAACCGGAAGAAGTACAAGGTGTGCACGGGGGCCTCCCTGTCCACCGTGACGGGGCTGGAGATGTGCGGAGAACTCCAGTTCCCCAACGCCTCCATGCAGAGGGACGGCCCCTACTTCCCCTTCACGGGCCCGGCCAGCCTCAGCCTTGTCCTCTACAAGCGGGACTCGCACAGCGGCTACAAACTTCTGGCCAAGCGTGTGGAGGTACACAGCTGTCTACCTACTTCTTCTTGCTGCTCTTGTTGTTTTTGTTGTTGCTGAGTTTTGTTTGGAAGAAGCAAAAAAACGAAACAAACAAAAACCCACAAACACACACACACACACAAGAAAAGATGATGACGATCACGCTACTACTATTACCATTACTAATGATGACACTACTTCAAAAACTACTACTACTACCACCAATAATACTAATACTACTAATGACGATGATGATAATAATAACACCAACAGTGGTAATAGCAATTATAATAATGATGATGAAAAATATCAGAAAAGCGTTCTATCTTGGCGCACAGACAAATCATCAGAGCACTTTCACAACCAGTCGTTCACATGCATGCATAATTCCTGATTCAGAGGGATGAAAAGCAGATCATACAAATACATGTCAATGGAAACTGTACACCGGAAAGACAGATGGAAGGGGGGGGGGTATTTTTGGAATGAGGTAAGTATTAAGGCCAGGAAGGGGGGGGGGGTATTTTTGGAATGAGGTAAGTATTAAGGCCAGAGATGCAGAAAGAGCGGCAATCATCTATGGAGAGTGTGTGAATCTGGGAAAGCGGGAACTGAGTGAATGTGAAGTTGATCTTAGAGAACGGAAATTGTGGCAAAACACCACTCTTCTGGCTTATAAACAGGCCTGCATATAGAGCTAGTATTCGTGTTTCCCCCCCGTTTTCACTTTCACTCCTCTGTGACTGCAGAACAAACGATCCATCGCCCAGCTGTCCTTCAACACCCCCGGGTCCAGCGTGGTGCGTGCTGTGTCCTTCGACATGATGATCGACTACCCCCACAAGGAAGTGGAGATCACCTTTGCTTCTCCGTGGAAGAAGACCTCTGTCAAAGGTGAGACTACTGAGCAGGTGACCCAGGGTGTTCCAGTGATGACAGTGTTCAAACAGGGTTACGTCACACTCTGTTAGGAGCAAGGTTGCACACTAGTTAAGGCGCTCATCTGTCAGTACAGTGTCCGTGAGGGTCTGGGTTCCAATCCCGCTCTCACCCTTTCTCCCAAGTGTGAGTAGAAAATCAAAACTTAGCGTCTTGTCATTCAGATGGGACAATAAACCGAGGTTACGTGTTTAGCACGCAATTGGCGCACTGAAAAAGAACCCTTGACAAGAAAAGCGCTATCCTCTGGCAAAGTTCTGTGAAAGAAATCCTCTCTGATAGCTACACAACTGTATATACATGCACTCAAGAACGTTTGGTAATGCTACTGTCAGGCATCAGCACAGCAGATGTGGTGTAGCGCTTATGGATTCTTCCGAGGTCACTGACGCCTTGTACAGAAAGTGAAACTGAATGCGTCGCACCCCCAGGTTATCCTGCACGCCTCCAGTTTGTACGTCTCGGCTGTTGCTGAAACGTTATGATGATAAGTGTTTATGGCAGATGTTAGATATATGATAGTCAGTCGTGTCCGACTATGACCATTAGAACAGCAGAGGAGGCAACTGCTGTTCCGACTTTTTGGGCTAGAATTTGATTATAGTGGAGTGTGTCTTGCCCAAGTACATCCCCACTCTCTCGGCCATGAGGGTTTTAGGACAGTCGGCGTTGGGATGGTTCCCAAAGGCCAACTAGCCCACAAGGCTGCAGCACTAAGAGCCAGTGCAATTTTGCCTCCTAGTTTGAGAGTCATAGTCCTTCACAAAAGACTAAGCTGTAAATAGTTTCCCATTGACTGGAGAAACCATTGATAATACAGCTCTCACTTTGCTGTTGGCCCATAGTAAAAGGCAGATGTTAGTGTTTAAAAAAAAAAAACCCAAACATTGTGCCATTGACTCCCCGCGGGGAAAAAAGACCTGTTACAGGTCAGATGACTGCCTGGCACTAATATAGTTATTATGGAATTTCCTTTTCAGATTTCCTTTGCAGGGACAGGGTGGCAAAATGGTTAAGAGACATCCGTGAGTCCGCTATTGTGCACCTGACTCCGTGTTTGTAAAGTGCTTAGAGTCTGGTCTCTGACCGAAGAGAGGCGCTGTTTAGGTCAATATCAACACCACTACTACTAGTGCTACTACTACTAGTGCTACTACAACTACTACTACCGATTTTATTTTTAATCATAATAATAATGAGAAGACGACGAAGAAGAAGACGATGAAGAAGAAGACGAAGAAGAAGAAGACGATGAAGAAGAAGACGAAGACGAAGAAGAAGGTGCACAAGGAGGAGGAGATCAAGACGAAAAGGAAGAGAAGAACACGATTGAAGTCGTTCATCATTTACATCTGCCACATGCAACAAACATCACACTGTTTTGTTGGTTTTGGGGTGTGTTTTTTTGTTTGTTTGTTTGGTTGGTTGGTTTGTTGTTGTTTTTTTGGGGGGGTTGTTTGTTTTTTTAAGTTGACTCCCACATTTTTCTGGTGGACGTCGATTCAAACATGACGCAGGGGAGGTGACCGACATCTCTCTCTCTCTCTCTCTCTCTCTCTCTCTCTCTCTCCATGTCTCTTGTTGTGTCGTGGACAGGGTCGTTCCTTTATGTTAATTTACTCATGCTGTTTCGTTGAATTGTATTATGTTTACGTGGCCACCCTTCACTGAAGGTTGAGGCCTGAATGAGAATAAAACATTCCCATTCCCATTCCGACAGGGTCGTTCGTGTCTGAGGCGGCGTTGAAGAGCCTGACGGGCAGCCTGGTGATTGACGACGACCAGACCTTCTCGCTGACCACGGAGCTGAAGGTGGACGAGCTGAGCGACAAGAGCCTCACCACCTTCAGTCCCCTGCTCAAGCTCCGGAGGCCCGGCTCGGACGACATCACTCTGCTGGGCGTGGTGAAGGTGCACAACCGCTACAGGACCCTCGCCACAGACCTGACGCTCAGTGGCCTCACCAGGAAATCCCTGGGGCTGGAAGGTAGGGGGGAGGGAGGGGGAGAGAGAGACAGATAGAAAGACAGAGTATGTGTGTGTGTTGGTGTTTGTGTGTGTCTGTGCATGTCTGTGTGTTCGTCTGTGTGTGTGAGAGAGAGAGAGAGAGAGAGAGCATGAGACAGACAGTCAGAAAGAGACAGTGGAACAGGACTCACCTCAACCTTAAGGAATGCTGAGCTCGACGCTCAAGCAGTTGCTCCTGCTCCTGCGGTCTCGACGACCAAACACCAGAACACACTCCTGAAGAGGCTCAGAGACACCGTATGGCCGACACCAACCCTGCTGCACACCAAGCTCCATGGCTCCTGACAGGACTTGGAGAGGACGACACCAACCCTGCTGCACACCAAGCTCCATGGCTCCAGACAGGACTTAGAGAGGACGACACCAACCCTGCTGCACACCAAGCTCCATGGCTCCAGACAGGACTTGGAGAGGACGACACCAACCCTACGGCACACCAAGCTCCATGGCTCCAGACAGGACTTGGAGAGGACGACACCAACCCTGCTGCACACCAAGTTCCATGGCTCCAGACAGGACTTGGAGAGGACGACACCAACCCTGCTGCACACCAAGCTCCATGGCTCCAGACAGGACTTGGAGAGGACGACACCAACCCTGCTGCACACCAAGCTCCATGGCTCCAGACAGGACTTGGAGAGGACGACACCAACCCTACTGCACATCAAGCTCCATGGCTCCAGACAGGACTTGGAGAGGACGACACCAACCCTACTGCACATCAAGCTCCATGGCTCCAGACAGGACCTTAAGAGGACAACGTCATTCACCAGACGGACTGGACTGACACCATGTGGTAGGCATCCGTTGATGTGGGTGGTTCATTGGTTCATCCTGTTCATCATGGCTATCTGCTCGTCTGGAGCAGCGTGGCATATGGCTGCAGAGGAATGACAGTCTCTGTCGCAGAGCTCGCACCTGTGTGTTGTATCTTGTCTGCTGGAACTTTTGCGCTCTTTTCTGCGTACTGTGAAGAAGCGAAAATGTAGAAGAAGAAAACGAAGAAGAAGAATCCAGTTATCTACGCAGACACGCCCACTGCCCATTCGCCCCCCAACCCCAACCCTGATGCCACTCACCCCCAACCCTCTGCATCCAAGCTGTGCAAGAAGAGAGATTTAACAGACAAACGGGGTATTATGTTTAGTGCGCGTGTGTGTGCGTGAGTGTGTGTGCGAGTGTGAGAGTGTGTGTGTGTGTGTGTGTGTTTGCATGTGTGTAACTGTTGTGTTAATGTCTGTGTGTGTGATGCACGTGCAGCCTCCTACACCAACACGCAGGCGGAGAAAGGGGTGTCCGGAACGGTCAAGTACGGGCGGAAGAAGTACTCTGCCCAGGCCGGGTTCAGCTACAACCTGAAGAACGGCAAGAAGGGCCAGTTCCGGCCCCTGGTGCTGGTGACCAGCTCCCGCAAGGAGCTGCTGAGGCTGGACGGGCAGACGGACTGGCAACAGGGCAAGACCTTCAAGTGCGAGCACACCCTGACCATCCCTGACCTCCTGGACACCCCCGTCACCCTGAAGGGTACGTTTCTCTCTGTCTCTGTCTCTGTCTCCCTGTCTATCTCTCTGTCTCTGTCTCTCTCTCTCTCTCTCTGTCTCTCTCTCCCGTTCCTCATAATGGCCTGTTTGCCATTGCTTGTGCATTAACGCCTCTCTCTCTCTTTCTCTGGTTTTTCTGTGTCCCTCTGTCTCTGTCTCTGTATATGTCTCTCGTTCTTTCTCTTTCTCTGTGTCTCTGTCTCTTCTCTGTCTTTCTCTGTGTGTCTCTCTTTCTGTCTGTCTTTATGTCTGTCTGTCTGTCTCTCTCTGTCTCTCTCTCTCTCTCTCTCTCTCCCTCTCACACACACACATACACACACGCGCGCGCACACACACAACACGCACACACACACACACACACACACACACACACACACACACACACACACACACACACACACACACACACACTGAAGAAAAGGAAAGCGGTGTTCCGGCATGCAGAAACTACGAACATAACGTGCATCAAGGTGCCTGCTGCAAATAACTTCAGTTCCACTTTCTCATGGAGGCGTCACTACGTTCCGACAAATCCATACACGCTACACAGCATCTGCTAATCGGATGCCTGATGGAAGCAGAATTCACACGGGCTTGTCAGGCCTTGAGTGCATGCATGTATATTTGTGTACATATCATAGTGGGTTTCTCTCTTCAAAAGAATTTCACCAGAGGACAACGCTTTTGTTGCCGTGGGTTTTTTAAGTGTGCCAAGGGCGTGCTGCACACGGGATCTCGGTTTATCATCTCATCCGAATGACGAGACGCACAGTTTTCCCGTCCATCTTGGGAGAAAGGGCGAGAGTGAAAACCGAGCCCGGACCCTGGCGGACACTGTTCTGGGAGAGTGGGGTCTGATCTTTCTGCACCTTCCTCCTTACACACATCGTGGACACGTGTCACATTGTGCGATGGTGATAACTGTATTGTATTGTATTGTATTGTATTGTATTGTATTGTATTGTATTGTATTGCAAAACGGGAAGGTGGAGGGTAAGAGTCCCGGTCCGCATACTGCGCTATAGCAAGATGTCTCAATAAATAAATAAAATATGAGACTGAAAACCGTGAGCAGTGTCTCGCTTCGTAATGGGTCGCATTACCACAAGGACATCGCGTGAAACACACTGACCATTACAGTGAAACACACTGACCATTACGGTGAAACACACTGACCATTACAGTGAAACACACTGACCATTACGGTGAAACACACTGACCATTACGGTGAAACACACTGACCATTACGGTGAAACACACTGACCATTACAGTGAAACGCACTGACCATTACGGTGAAACACACTGACCATTACAGTGAAACGCACTGACCATTACGGTGAAACACACTGACCATTACAGTGAAACACACTGACCATTACGGTGAAACACACTGACCATTACAGTGAAACGCACTGACCATTACGGTGAAACACACTGACCATTACAGTGAAACACACTGACCATTACGGTGAAACACACTGACCATTACGGTGAAACACACTGACCATTACGGTGAAACACACTGACCATTACGGTGACGTGACCACACCAAGAGGCACAGCGATGACCCGACACCTGTGAGGTCTGGCGGTCAGGGGTTAGAGGTTAGAGGTTATGGGTGGGATGGAAGGGAGGGGGGCAGTAAAAATTCCGATCCGTGTGTGTGACTCGAACTTCTGTGTGTGCGTGCACGTTCCCTCTTTCTCTGTTTCTCTCTATGTGTTTGTCTGACCCTGAGGTTTTTGGTATGTGTGCGTATGCGTGTAAGCGCGCGTGTGCGTGTATATATATATATATATATATATGTGTGTGTGTGTGTGTGTGTGTGTGTGGTGTGTGTGTGTGTGTGTGTGTGCAGGCGACATCAAGAAGACTGTCCGTCGGAAGGGCTTCCGCTACGATGTGGACGTGCACCTCAAGTCCCGGCCCGTCACCTGCAGGGTGAAAGGCTTTGTGGCGCCGGCCGACACCTCGCTGGCCAATTTCAGGGTGGACTACGCTATCAAGAAACTGGGACGCGACCGCATCACCCTCACGGGCAAGTTCAGCAACAAGAGCACCAGTGCCTTCAAGAAGTACACCGTCACCTCGTGAGTGAATCAGTCCGCGTGGTTATTGTTCTTGGTGGTGGTCATGGTCAGGGTGTCCTTCTTCTTCTTCTTCTTGTATTACTTGTTATTCTTCTTCTTCTTCTTCTTCAACTACTCCTTCTTCTTCGTCTTCTTCTCCTCCTCCTCCTCCTCTTTCTTCTTCTTCTTCATGTACTACTTGTTCTTCTTCTTCTTCTTCAACTATTTCTTAACCACTTCTTCTTCGTCGTCTTCTCCTACTCTTCCTTGTCTTCTTCTTCTTCTTCTTCTTCTTCTTCTTCTTCTTCTTCTTCTTCTTCTTCTTCTTCTTGTCTTTCTATTTATTTTCCTTTTTTCAGAAGATATTTAAAGTTGGAAGACTTCTCTGCAAAGCAAATGAATAACCTGAGAAAGGTTTACTCGAAATGTTCAAAGGATATTTCGAGTGACGAGCGCCCTCGGTGTATTCAGAGGATAATTTGGAGTGTTTTGCTTGGCGTATTCATTTTATTTTCTTGGCATGTTGAAGAGATTTTCTCAGAATTTGTTAAACAATCGCTGGCTGGCACCACCGAAAGGCTTGTTGTTTTATAATTGTAGAGCTTTAACATTTCAAGATGACTGTTTCATCAAAAAGGGACAAGAGACAGACTGGTTGCTATCAGTTCTTTACCCCGGTTAAGCTTGTGATAAATATGCCACAGCATCTACAGTGGCTGACAACTGTTTTCTGTCTCATATTCCAAAATTAAATGAAATTCATCATCCTCTCATATTCCGAAATAATAATAAAATTAAAAAAATCTGAAAACAAGGTCCGCAAAGACAGGGAAATCACACGCGATGTCTGTCGCCTGTTTCCAGGGCTGCGGAATTCAAGAATCATCCTGACTGGAACGTGGCCAGCTCTGTGAACGTGGAGCACAAGAAGAAGCTGAGCCAGGGCTCCGTGACGGTGAAGCTGGGCAAGAACCCCAAGGACAAGAGCAAGAAGATCACTGTGTCTGCCTCCTTGGAGCGCAGCAAGAACCTGTACAACTACAACATGAAGGCCCTGGCTCCCATGCTGGTGCGGTCCTTGGTCCCCTTTCTGTCCTTTTCTTTGGGCTGTTTATTTCTTTCTTTCTTTGTTGATTTTTCTTTGTATATTTTTCTCTTGGATTTCAAGTGTCTTCTAAATTAAACTTAACCAGATGCAATAGCCAGTAATCAACAAACAAACCAGCCAACTAAATAACTAACTGACTTTTTTTTTTAATAGAAAATACATATAAGAACAGCAAAAAAGCAAACGCGACAAAAGACAGTATCAATTTTTTCCGTGCACAAGTGGCAGACAACACAAGAAAGGGCAAGAGGTTAGTGGCTACAACAGTGAAACAAACAGCCCATTCACTGACAGACAGCGCATCCACATCTCTTTTTGTTTCTTTCTTCTTCTTTTTTTCTTGGTTTGCTCGGAGACCGATTGGTTGCCTGGCGGCCTGTGATTGATGTGAATTGTCCGGTACCTGGCCTTTCAGGGAGTGGATTCCGCAGTGGTTGGCTCCCACAGCCACACCCCCGAACTCGCTGAGGTCACAGGTAGACTGCAGGTACACCAAGGACGACTCCGTCAAGGCCGAGGTCAACCTGAAGAGGAACGTGGACAAGAAGAAGCAGATTCGTCTGAACGGCGCTGCTAGCCTCTCCTTCCTCGGTGAGCCCCGACAATTCCTTCCTTTCTTTTTAACAATAATAACAATAAGAGCACATTTGCCACTCTTATGACGCAAACAGCCATGAGCGTTTGAAATGAAAAGCACAGCGACATGTGCATACTAAAAGCACAGTGACACGTGCATACTAAAAGCACAGTGACATGTGCATACTAAAAGCACAGTGACATGTGCATACTAAAAGCACAGTGACACGTGCATACTAAAAGCACAGTGACACGTGCAAACTTAAAGTACACACAGTATAGTGCACCTGCACGCACATACCGTCCCACTCCAACCTCCACCTACAAAACCACACTCATTCCACACAAAATGAGTGTTTTCATGTCGATGATAAGGACAATGACAATGATTTGTGTAACGATTGCAAATATAGTACTGATACATAATCATTTTGATTATAGCAACACTCGAAGAAAAAAAGAAGAAGAGAAAAAAGGAGCAGTAGTTATGAATTCCAGAGGAGGAGTGGCAGCGTGGTAAAACACTGCAGGTGAAAGCACCCCGAGGTGTAGGATTCAACGTGGTAAAACACTGCAGGTGAAAGCACCCCGAGGTGTAGGATTCAACGTGGTAAAACACTGCAGGTGAAAGCACCCCGAGGTGTAGGATTCAACGTGGTAAAACACTGCAGGTGAAAGCACCCCGAGGTGTAGGATTCAACGTGGTAAAACACTGCAGGTGAAAGCACCCCGAGGTGTAGGATTCAACGTGGTAAAACACTGGAGGTGAAAGCACCCCGAGGTGTAGGATTCAACGTGGTAAAACACTGGAGGTGAAAGCACCCAGAGGTGTAGGATTCAACGTGGTAAAACACTGGAGGTGAAAGCACCCTGAGGTGTAGGATTCAACGTGGTAAAACACTGCAGGTGAAAGCACCCCGAGGTGTAGGATTCAACGTGGTAAAACACTGGAGGTGAAAGCACCCAGAGGTGTAGGATTCAACGTGGTAAAACACTGCAGGTGAAAGCACCCAGAGGTGTAGGATTCAACGTGGTAAAACACTGCAGGTGAAAGCACCCCGAGGTGTAGGATTCAACGTGGTAAAACACTGCAGGTGAAAGCACCCCGAGGTGTAGGATTCAACGTGGTAAAACACTGGAGGTGAAAGCACCCGAGGTGTAGGATTGGAACCCCGGACTGGACAGGGTCCACTGAATCCCGGGACTATCTGACCCGGGGGTGGGGGGGGGTGAGCGTTACCCTCTGGTGGCCATGATAGAATACCTCCACCAGCACCCCGTGGGCCTTGCCACTTCCATAACACTGGCGATCGCTGCCGCTGAACTGGAAAGTGGTGTTTCGTCACTTGACATGGAAAGTGGTGCTATCGTATAGACAGACACTTGACATGGAAAGTGCTGCTATCGTATAGACAGACACTTGACATGGAAAGTGCTGCTATCGTATAGACAGACACCACCAAAAACTAGTACGTGAACTGGCACTGGTCTTTACAGTAAGAGGCACTGGCAGACACAACTAATACTGACGCAAAAATTCTGTGACTGATACGACGACAAAGCGTGACTGGCAAAGCACAGACCCATAGCACAGACCCATAGCACAGACCCACTGTCACCGTCACTGGTGTCGGCAATGTCACTGCCACTGCCCACTAATTCCCATGATTTTTCTGTCCTCTTTCAGCAAAGCACAGACCCATAGCACATACCCACTGTCACCGTCACTGGTGTCGGCAATGTCACTGCCACTGCCCACTAATTCCCATGATTTTTCTGTCCTCTTTCGGCAAAGCACAGACCCATAGCACATACCCACTGTCACCGTCACTGGTGTCGGCAATGTCACTGCCACTGCCCACTAATTCCCATGATTTTTCTGTCCTCTTTCGGCAAAGCACAGACCCATAGCACATACCCACTGTCACCGTCACTGGTGTCGGCAATGTCACTGCCACTGCCCACTAATTCCCATGATTTTTCTGTCCTCTTTCGGCAAAGCACAGACCCATAGCACATACCCACTGTCACCGTCACTGGTGTCGGCAATGTCACTGCCACTGCCCACTAATTCCCATGATTTCCCTGTCCTCTTTCGGCAAAGCACAGACCTATAGCACAGACCCACTGTCACCGTCACTGGTGTCGGCAATGTCACTGCCACTGCCCACTAATTCCCATGATTTCCCTGTCCTCTTTCGGCAAAGCACAGACCTATAGCACAGACCCACTGTCACTGTCACTGGTGTCGTCAATGTTACTGCCACTGCCCACTAATTCCCATGATTTCTCTGTCCTCTTTCACACTGTCGCATAAGCGTTGTTTCATGTGAGGCGCTTAGAGCTCATTAGATGGGAGTATGCGCCATGTAAGTACTAGTAGTCGTAGTAGTTGTTGTTATTGTTGAATTGGTATTATCATATGGTGGTGACAGACCAGAAGTACGAGGTTGACAGCAGCCTCAAGCAGAAGAACAAGGAGTTGCTGCACACCCTGGACATGAAGACCCACGAGGGGCCTCTCCTGACCATGACTTCCAGCTACAAGCCGTCCAAGGACAGCGCCTTCAAAGTCACGTCCGACGTGAACATCACTGGCTACCCGCCTGTCAAGGTCAGTCCCTCAAGGGCACAGCTGCAAGAAGTAATGTTCCCTTGTCAGCTGGCTCATAAAGATCATCAGCTCAAGTCATAGACTCTATCATAGGTGTGTGATAGAAAGCAGGCTATCCGTACTCCACAGGTGGTAGGTTTGTCATGGAAGCAGAATGTCCTGATAATGTTACCTTGATGGTAACGCGTCCGCCTAGGAAGCGAGAGAATCTGAGCGCGCTGGTTCGAATCACGGCTCAGCCGCCGATATTTTCTCCCCCTCCACTAGACCTTGAGTGGTGGTCTGGACGCTAGTCATTCGGATGAGACGATAAACCGAGGTCCCGTGTGCAGCACGCACTTAGCGCACGTAAAAGAACCCACGGCAACAAAAAGGTTGTTCCTGGCAAAATTCTGTAGAAAAATCCACGTCAATAGGAAAAACAAATAAAATTGCACGCAGGAAAAATACAAAAAATGGGTGGCGCTGTAGTATAGCGACGCGCTCTCCCTGGGGAGAGCAGCCCGAATTTCACACAGAGAAATCTGTTGTGATGAAAAGAAATACAAAATACAAATACAAAAAATAAGTTGCATCGTGGTTTCACGTCCATCTTCAACAAAGGAAACAAAGATAAGGTCGACGAAGAAAACCACTGGAGGACAATGGAACTGGGGAAGAGGACCTATGTAACACTACGCTGGCACCAACAGAACGAAAACACGTGCAGGTTGGCAGTGAGAATGTCAGGGTTTGGTTTGGTCACTTGGGGAATCAAACATGATAAAGTGTGTGGGCATCAGTTTCACCTTTCTTTCCTTCAGGAACGGTTCTGTTCGCCTGCTGGTCAGTTCTGGCAGGAAGCAGCTAGCTATGTTTCAGTTGATGCGACTGTTGATTGGAGCAAAACATGTTTCAGTTGATGTGACTGTTGATTGGAGCAAAACATGTTTCAGTTGATGTCACTGTTGATTGGAGCAAAACATGTTTCAGTTGATGTGATTGGTGACTGAAGTAAAACATGTTTCAGCAGCAGTCTTTAAAAAAATTCTTTTTATGCAATTATGTACATTTTTTCAACGCTCAAATCATTTTTGAATACGTCTGTTTCTTGCGTGTTTTCATCCCTGAAATGGTCTCTGAAGTCGGTGAAAAGTTGTTTTCCTGCTCTTGACGAAGAGGAAGGACGGGTGGATGATGGATGGATGAGGGATGGATGACGGGTGGATGACGGGTGGATGATGGGTGGATGATGGATGGATGATGGATGGATGACGGGTGGATGATGGATGGATGATGGATGGATGACGGGTGGATGACGGGTGGATGAGGGGTGGATGATGGATGGATGAGGGGTGGATGACGGGTGGATGATGGATGGATGGATGACGGGTGGATGATGAATGGATGATGGGTGAATGATGGATGGATGATGGATGGATGAGGGGTGGATGAGGGGTGGATGGTGGGTGGATGATGGGTGGATGGCGGGTGAATGACGGGTGGGTGGATGATGGATGGGTGGGGGGTGGATGATGGATGGATGACGGGTGGATGAGGGGTGGATGATGGATGGATGGGTGGATGATGGGTGGATGGGTGGATGATGGACTGAAAGAGCTGCTGGTGCATAAGTACATGGAACCACTGTTGGTGAATAAACAGTGGGTGGATGACAGACAGAAAGACAGGCACAAGACATACATACAAGAAAGAAGAACATTTAACCCTTTGACCCTATTCGGGCATGGAGGGTATAAAGTAATATGAATGGAATTACACAACAAAATTGAAACATGGACAGCATTTAAAACACTGTAACTGGTGAGAAAAACATATACGCAATCATCATAACATATTGTAATGTTTCCCATTCTGATGAATTTCCCTTCTTTCAAACACACTGTCCTTTCTGCTTTTAACAAACTGCAAAAATTAGAAACTGATTTCGGGTTCAACTGTTTGGTTGGAATGTGCTTATTTCGAATAACTGCAAATTTCTGGTATTCATAATAAAATGAAATTTGTCTCCAATAACACCCATACCACAGTTCCGCACTTCACGTGGAGCATAAAATGTCTACCAGTCTCAACAGGTAATTTGTGACTATTGCACTTGTACTGTATTAATTACAAGACGTAACTATTGGAAATATACTTTTCTCTTCGAACATTTAAAGTTTCTGACATATAACCATTTATTGCTAACTTCTCAAAGGGTCTCTGCCGTAATATTACACATGCCACATCCGAATATGAATTCAACACACACACAGACCAACACCAAAACTCTCACCCACTCTTTGATGATAACGTGCACCCCACCCCACCCCCACCCACCCCGCACCCCCCCCCCGCACCCCCACTTACCCCTACCCTCGGTCCCTTCCTGCATCCCTTCCAGATGGAAGCCATGGCGGTGCTGAAGCCCAAGAACCTGAAGCTCCAGGCGGAGGCCGTCTCGGGCAAGAAGACCTTCTCCATCGACGCCTTGTCCAAGATCTCCAAGGGCCGAGCGGCAAGTGGAAGCTGGACGCCGTCAGCCCCTGGCGCAGCGTGGGCTTCAGCCTGAGCGGGGGCCTGAAGAAGAGCAGCGCTGACCTGGATCTGGACGTGGCCTGGGACAAGGCCAGGGACAAGGATGCCAAGGTTAGTCCCTCCCTCGTCTTACACACACACACACACACACACACACACACACACACACACACACAGATATATATATATATAACCCCCGAAAATAGAGTACGGCTGCCTGCATGGCGGGGTAATAAAAAACGGTCATACACGTAAAAGTCCCACTCGTGCACATACGAGTGAACGTGGGAGTTGCAGCCCACGAACGAAAAAGAAGATATATATATATATATATGTGTGTGTGTGTGTGTGTGTGTGTGTGTGTGTGTGTGTGTGTGTGTGTGTGTGTGTGTGTGTGTGTGTGTGTGTGTGTGTGTCACAGAAAACGGCAACAGCAATGGCACTATGAAGAAAAGTACAAATAAAACAAAAAACTCAAGACTGGAAGTTCATCAGCTTTGTTTGAAAATCACACCTGATCAGCTGACAAAACCAAGGACAGTAATGGATCATAATCCGTTTTACACTGAATACGCACAGGGAAAAAAAACAACTAGCATACTATGATAAGGAATTGTAAACGGAAAATGTGGAAGCCTCTTCTTTTTTCTTTTGGATGGTGGGGGGTGGGGTGTCTTTTCGTTTTTAAAACTTTTAATTTGGTCTTCTTTTTACAGTTCATAATTTCAGGAAGTTCTGTATTGATAGTAAATCGGAATTACGTAGCATCGCACGGAGAAAGTAATCATAGTTTGATTCGACTTACCCACCTGTCCTACCACCTACTTCAAAGTTGAAACCCAGCCTTTGGCAAGAACACAGTAGGACAAACAAGCTCACAAAATGTTCGCACAGAAGTATTTGAAATGTTAAACCGAAACGGAAATGAACTGGAACAAGTTGTTTTATTTGTGTGTATGTGCAGTTGTCACTCTCAGCCAAGGGCTCCCTCAAGAGCTCCAAGGACGTGACGATCTCCACTGCCAAGATGACCTTCACCTCCCCCTTCACCCGCTACCTCAGCGCCGCCCTCAATCTCAAAAACGACGCCGTTCTCTACGGTGCTGACGCCAAGGTCACCTTGGGGTCGAAGAAGAACTCAGTCACCTCCACCCTCCAGGTGGCCAAACCCTTGTCACCTGGCAACGTGGCAATGACGTGGACCGCCCGCTCCCCTGCGCAAGGCTGGGAGAATCTGGAGGCATCCGTAGATCACGTGGCCGACGCCAAGTCCATTAAGACAGTGCTCAGCGCTTCTAAAGGTAAGTCCACTTTTTTTTCTTCCTTTTTTGTGCTTTTTTTATGTCTAAATGCTGCAGACAGAGATAACGATGATGATCATTTATTCAAGTAACGCGGGGGGGGGGGGGGGGGGAAGAGGAACCGAGTGGGAGTGGTGGGTACGGGGTGTGTAATTTGCAATAAACATTATGCACCCAAACATGTGTCGGTCATATACATGCATGCTTAATCTATACACGTTGTCATATCACACACAAAAAACATAGACGTTCTTTTGAAGAACGTGTACTAATAACAATGTTTCGGTTTATATTTTTCGTTTCTTGATAAGACTGGGAGAGAACACTGAACACTGAAATGTTCAATGTCATTAGCTGAAAAGCTCTGGTGATAGTAGGTACTAATCAGAACAAAATGGTGCAAAATAGATGAAATGGAACAGAAAGGGGAAAGAAAAACATAACTGAAACAACATAAACTAATAAGAGAAACAACATAAACTAATAAGAGATTTGCGACACTTTGGCACTGTGTCATTAACTCAAAGTACATGTGACAGGGAGGAGAGGGGTAATTTGCCTTTTTTTCAGTCGTTCGTCTCCATGGACCGATCATGGACGTTTTCTGTATAATCATCGCCTCAGATACATATTTTACAAGTGAAAGTATCATATCTTCATTTTCTTCCGAACGAATCTGTTTTCTAGGACTGGAAGAGAGAGAGAGAGAGAGAGACAGAGAGAGAGAGAGAGAGAGAGAGAGAGAGAGACTTAAGCACTAAGTAACTAGCTAACTAACTGACCCGTTGTCACAACAGGCAAAAAGAAGCTGCAGGTCAGTGTGACAGCCGACAACAAGAGCGACAACAGGAACAGGCACCTGGTAGCTGATATCGACATCACGTCAACCATCCCGGCCTGGAAGAGCGCCCACCTGGCTGTGACCCACAAGGATGACGGGGACCAGCTTTCCTGCAGTGCCACTCTCACTGGAGGTCGTAAAATGGTGATGCAGGTAGGCACAGATCAATGAACTACTGGGGATGAAGAGAGAAAGATGACGGATTTTTAGCATTGTTGTTAGTCCAAAAGTTCATCTTGTGTTGTTATTGCGAAATGATTATGTGATGATGATGCTGCTGATGATACGGATACTTGTATGGCGCCTGCCTTCGGTCAGAGACAAAACTCGGAGTGCTGCTTCACGCACAGTGTCCTTTGCACAGCAGGCTGTCCACCTGGGTTGATCAGACGGACAGCTGTCACCGGCCGCTCTTTATTGGTCTCCCGCATCATTCAGTCAGGTTTCAGTCACGCGCATGCACGCACACACACACCATGCCATGTGATATTTTACGTGTGTGACCTTTTTGTTTCTTTTCCCCGCCATAGCATTGTTGTTAGTCTCATTGTGTAGGTACTAGGTATTGCGTTTGGTTTTTGTTTGTTTGTTGTTATTGACTCACTTGTGTAAACAAAGTGAGTCTATGTTTTAACCCGGTGTTCGGTTGTCTGTGTGTGTCTGTGTGTCCGTGGTAAACTTTAACATTGACATTTTCTCTGCAAATACTTTGTCAGTTAACACCATATTAGGCATAAAAATAGGAAAAATTCAGTTCTTTTTAGTCATCTTGTTTAAAACAATATTGCACCTCTGGAATGGGCACCAAAAAAATGAAAAATGAAGCCTAATTATATGCAAACTGCATTCACTGTTATATTTTTTGTATTCTCTTAACTTGGCACTTTGATCTGATATTCGACCCAACAACAAGAGCAGTCATAATTATCATTTTTTGTTCAAACAGGAACTTCTTTTGCTAAGCATGGAATTTTTATTTATTTTGCAAACGTTTTGATGCAGATAGTAAAGAAGGGAAATTACTCCAATTAATGCTAGGGGATTTAATTTGCTTTAAACTGATCTTTCTCATCTTAAACATTACATTTTGAAACAAGAGAGGCAAGGCCTTCAAGACTCACTTGTGATGCACTTTTTTTTTAAAATCCAAGCTTTTTATGTATTGAGTATAATTTCAAAATGTAATGTTTAAGATGAGAAAGATCAGTTTAAAGCAAACTAAGTCCCCCAGCATTAATTACAGAGTAATTTCCCTTATTTTACTGTCTGTACCAAAACGTTTGCAATAAACAAAACTTCCGTGCTTAGCAAAAGAAGTTCCTGTTTGAACAAAAAATGATAATAATGACAGATCTTTTTTTGGGTCGAATATCAGATCAAAGTGCCAAGTTTAGAGAATATAAAAAATATAACAGTAAATGCATTATGCTCAATACATAAAAAGCTTGGATTTTTTTTTAAAGTGTAACACAAGTGAGTCTTGAAGGCCTTGCCTCTCTTGTTGTGATTGATAGTGATTTAAATAAAACCTTTCTGAAATCATCTTGATATTGGTGGTGACACTGGGGTGAGATTCATCCAAATCGTTTTGTTGTTGTTGAAAAAGACCAACACTCTTGGTTGGTTGGTTTGGTTTGTTTCTGTTTTGTCTTTATTGATAGTGATATGTATAAACCCGACTTGACATCATTTTGACACGGATGATGACACTGGGGAGACCCCATTCACATCAGTACTTTTATGTTTGAACAAGACTGGCACTTCGCCCAGAGCGAAAGTTTCAGAGGCTCTGGGTTTGTTTGTTTTGTTTTTTCCATCGGAAGTGTGATGCGAATTTCCCTGTCATGTATTTGAAAATTGGTATCCAAGTGATTCTACCATGGACACTTTCAGAAAAAGTTCAGTCGATATCAGTTGAGAGGAAAAGTCTGTGCCTTCATCTGAGTATATCTGAAAACCTCTGTTCGTAATCACAGTGCCTTCATCTGAGTATATCTGAAAACCTCTGTTCGTAATCACAGTGCCTTCATCTGAGTATATCTGAAAACCTCTGTTCGTAATCACGGTTAGACAATGGATGTGAGACAAGGACTAGAAATATCATCGTGTCTTTGCTTCTTTCGTGTTAACTGCATGTTTGCTTCTTTCGTGTTAACTGCATGTTTGCTTGTTCAAATTTATGCCGATGATGGCGAGGAATCGAGTGCATGATGGTTTTTGTTTGTTTGTTTTTGTTTTTTGTTGTTGTTGTTTTTTGTGTGTGTTTTTTTGTTGTTGTTTGTTTGTTTGTTTGTTTTGTTTTGTTGTTGTAATTATTGTTGTTGTTTTTTTTCACACAGGTGGCGATGAATGGCAACAAAAAGCTGACTGACGAGGAAAAGATCATTAACTACGCCCTGACGATCCACTCTTACAGACCAGAAATTCCGGTCTTCAATCTGACTCTGAACCATAAGATGGGCGACGGCTATTGCACTCACCAGTCTGCTATTGTTCTCAAAGGAGAGAAAATGGCTTCGGCAGAGCTTGACTACAATCTTGACAGGAAGCGACTGAGCGGCGGTTTCTCTCTGGCCAATGTGGAAAAGGCAGGTAAGGTCAACATCATGTACCGGACCTACCCGGTGACTGTTTCTGCTGAGCTGCACATGGGACCCCGTGGAAGCATTTTAACAGACGCCTCCTTCTCCAAGAGCAGTGACTACGACATGGAAGGCAACCTGCGCATGACGACGCCCTTCAGAGCCGTCCGCACCATCACGCTGACCGGATCCACCAGCAGACACAGGGAGGACATCATCGCCAAAGCCAACCTGGACTATGGCGTCAGTCAGAACTATGACGCCAGTATCACCTTCCGCCCCGAGAAGCTCACTTTGGCCCGTGTTGTCATTCATACGCCTCATCCCAAACTGTCTTCCTTTGACGCTGGGTACCAGATCTCTGGCAGTCAAGATCAGTTCAGCGCCAATGCAGACTTCAGCCTTCAGCCGATTGTGGACAAATACAGCGCGTCCCTCAACTGGCAGCTAGACGAGGAACTGTCGGGCAAACTGAGAATAAACACTCCAATCAGAAACCTCCGCTACATGCAGATGACCGTCAACAGCAAGATTTCGGGCCAAGGCCGAAACAGCCGCATTGACGTGGAGTACTATCCACGCCAGATGTACGCTCTGACTAGTTTTTACACCACTGACATCCCCATCATCTTCTCCCTGAATGCAGAAACCCCCATCCAGGGCTACGACAGTTTTGGAGTGTCTCTTAAACACGAGCACGATGACCACTCCCTCTCAACGCACGGTGAACTGCAGTACTTGCCCGACAAGGTGGTTGAGAGCACGCTCCTCTTGAACTGGCAGCCCGCCATTGCTGGAAGTCTGGTGGTCAAGACCCCTTTCTCTGACTTTGAAGAGAGCAAACTGACGCTGCGTCACGATGGAGAGTTGGCTAACTTCAAGAGCCATGCTGAAATGGAAGTCATGCATGAAACAATGGTAGCTGACGCCGAGTTCAAATATGGATACACAACGACAGGTTCCTTCTCCTTGGAGTCATCGATGAGTGATATGGAAAAGATTGAGGCCACCTTCAATAAAAGAGGATCATCTGACAGCTTCAAAAGTTCAGCATCTGTCGCTTATGGTGACCAGAAGATGGAAGGCAAACTGGGACACAAGTTAACATCTCATGGCTTGAAGACTTCTTTCATGTTCAATACTCCCTTCACCAAAGTCGTCAAGTCCTCCGTGGACATAAGCAACAAAGAGGGCGACATGCAAGCCATCATCAGTGGTCAGTACGGGCCAAGAAAAGTGGACAGCACGAGCGTCCTGCAGATCGATGACACTGATTTCAGCGCCAGTTCCACTGTCAACTACAATTTGGATGGTGATTTGGAGCAGCAGTTACAGGCCACTGCCAGCAAGAAAGGTGACCTGAACAACCTGCACATCCTCGCCTCCTTCTCCTCTCCTTACACTGAGGACATCAACCTGAGTCTGCAGCATACAAACGACCTGCCTTACTCCATGAAGACCGTCCTGTCAGGCAGCTCTGGCAAAGATTACACCTTTGAGTCAGACACCAGTTTCAACCATGATCCTGCTCTCTCCGTCTCCAGTATTAACAGCTATAGAATGGGGGGACCTCTGCGGGAAGCTAGCGCCTCATTCAGCCACAGTGGAGATCCAAGGGACATGTCCATCTCTGCTTCTGGGAAGTTTGGGGACAAGGAAATCTCCGTGGACGGGGAGGTAAAGGAGGAGGACGGAATCAGCAGCAAGCTGCAAATCAACACCTTCATCCCAGGGTATGAACGTGTGGGTATGGGGATGACCCATAAACATGACGAAAACAGTCTCCAGCAGCAGGTAAGCCTGAACTACATGACGGGCAAGACGATCCAGTACTCGATCAACTTTGACCACAAAGGTCTAGAGAAATTACAGCTGGATGCTTCTCTGGAAACACCCATCCCAAACTGGGAAAGACATTCCCTCAAACTTCAGCATGATCTCAACAGGAAGCGCCAAACATGTGCAGGTGAGATCGGAATGACGTCCTCAGCCCTTGGGGTGTATGCACTGACCTACAAGCGAGTGGGAAGCCTGGAGCAAATGGAACTGGACGGTACTCTGGATGTAAACGGAGAGAAACATGAAGGGCACATGGAATGGGTGCCACTTACTCATGGTTACAAACACACCATGGAGCTGAAGTCACCACGGGAAGTGTTAACTACTTCTGCAGAAGTTCAAATAATGGATGAACGGATCATCTGCAAAACAATGGCTTCACTCCCTCCAGCATCCATTTCATTGGAAGCTGAAGGTGTGCTGTCCGGGTTCAATGCTGAAATCAACGGGAAGCTTGCTCTCTCCTCCGCCTTGGTGAAGAACCTGGAGTTGTTCACGTCACTGAGAAAAACTGGTTCTCCCACTGACTTTACTGTCGACCTTGACGCTGGTGTTGACACATATAAAATTACTACCACTGCAGGTTTCAAGAATTCAGAAGGTGAAGTGTCCGGGAACTTGAACATCAAGACACCTTTTCAAAGATTCGAAAATATCGGGGGCTCTTTCAAACACTCAGGGGACTTGAACCGCTTCACTTCAGAAGGTTCCATCCTGTTTTTGGACAACAAGGACATCTCGGGAAAAGTCACTTTTTACCGGTACGAGTGGATGCGCTTGGAAGGCAATGCTCAGCTGAGCACTCCGTTTGATGGCTATGAACTCCTGAAGGCCGAGTATCGTCACGCCGGGTCAGCTGACAGCTTCACCTGTTCATCCTCTCTGCAGAATGGAGATTCCAAGATCTCATCTGATCTCCGAGCCACTCTGTCCCCGAAGTATGACATCACCCTCACCGTCAAGACGCCGTTTGAGAAGTTTGAAAAGATCGTGACCGAGGCCACACTGGAGAAAATGGCCAACTCTCGCAGTGCCGGCGCTTCACTGGACATGGGTGGCGGCCAGCGCTACACTGTGGATGGAAGCCTGGACCTGGAGGCTGAGGCCATGACCATGAGGGCCAAACTGACCACTCCTCTGGAGCAGCTGCCAAGCGTGGAAATTAGCAGCGCTTTCCAGGGACATGTCAACGACTTCACCTACACTCTGGTCTTCTTCTCCCCCCAGACTCATGCCATCCAGTATGACTCCATGCTCAAGTACACGTCAATCTTTGATGTCAATGCTGCAGTCTCTGTGAGCAGCGAAATAGCCGGCATGCAGGATCTGAGACTGGAGATGAAGAACGCGGACTTGGGCAACAACAAGAACGGCCACGTGCTGCTCCGCTGGGCTCCTCACCAGGAGGTGTCGCTGGATGGCAAATACGTCATGAAGGACTACTGGAGCAACAAAGAGATGCAGGCGGACATCACCCTCACCTCCCCCTTCCAGCAGGTGCGTTCTGCGAACC
>NC_134895.1:54508083-54518083 GCF_041734735.1 Babylonia areolata | reverse complement strand
GGATGAAAGCGTTATATAAATGTACAATTTTCATGTTCATGATTATTTTGGTTGTTTGTTGTTGTTGTTGTTGTTGTTAATATTTATAGTTTTTAATTTATGATTATCAATTCATTATTTCTTTTAATAATTACTATTTTTATTGTTGTTGTTGTAATTTTCATGTTAATGATTATTTTGTTGTTGTTGTTGTTGTTAATATTTATAGTTTTTAATTTATGGTTATCAATTCATTATTTCTTTTAATAATTACTATTTTTTATTGTTGTTGTAATTTTCATGTTAATGATTATTTTGTTTGTTTGTTGTTGTTGTTAATATTTATAGTTTTTAATTCATGATTATCAATTCATTATTTCTTTTAATAATTACTATTTTTATTGTTGTTGTTGTAATTTTCATGTTAATGATTATTTTGTTTGTTTGTTGTTGTTGTTAATATTTATAGTTTATGATTATCAATTCATTATTTCTTTTAATAATTACTATTTTTATTGTTGTTGTTGTTTGACACCTATGTTACTAACTCCACTCTTCCTCCCGCCCTTCCACCCCTCCACACACACACACACACACACACACACACACACACACACACACACACACAGCTGGACAGCCCAGTCAAGCAGATGTCGATGCACGGGGAGGTGGAGTCCACCCAGCCTTACGTCATCCACCTGACCAACGTCTTTGACCACAGTGACGTCATCCAGTCCACCCTGCGGCTGGACGCCAAGGCCCGCTCTCTGCTCTTCTTCTCCAACTACGACCAGGGTATGTGCTGTGCTGTGCTGTGCTGTGGTGTGGGTATGTGCTGTGCTGTGCTGTGCTGTGCTGTGCTGTGGTGGTGGTGGTATGTGCTGTGCTGTGCTGTGCTGTGCTGTGCTGTGCTGTGCTGTGCTGTGGTGGTGGTGGAGGTGGTATAAGGTGTGCTGTGGTGTGTGGTGTGGTCGTGTGGTGGTGGTGGTGTGGTGTGCTGTGTGGTGGTGGTGGTGGTGGTATGGTGTGCTGTGGTGGTGGTGTGGTGGTGGTGGTCGTGGTGGTGTGGTGTGGTGGTGGTCGTGGTGGTGGTGGTATGTGGTGTGCTGTGGTGGTGGTGGTGGCGGTGGTGGTGGTCGTGGTGGTGGTGGTATGTGGTGTGCTGTGGTGGTGGTGGTGGTATGTGGTGTGATGTGGTGTGGTGGTGGTTGTGGTGGTGGTCGTGGTGGTGGTGGTATGTGGTGTGTTGTGGTGGTGGTGTGGTGGTGGTGGTGTTGATGGTGGTGTGGTGGTGGTGGTGGTGATGATGGTGGTGGTGATAATGGTAGTGGTGGTGTGGTGGTGGTGACGGTGGTGGTGGTGATGATGGTGGTATGTGGTGTGCTGTGGTGGTGGTGGTGTGGTGGTGATGATGGTGGTGTGGTGGTGGTGGTGTGGTGGTGGTGGTGGTGTGGTGGTGGTGGTGGCATGTGGTGTGGTGGTGGTGGTGGTGTGGTGGTGGTGATGGTGGTGGTGTGGTGGTGGTGATGGCGGTGGTGGTTTACAATGTTGGTGGTGTTACTCGTGGTGGTGGTGTTGGTGTTGGCGGTCCTGGTGGTGATGGTGGGTATTGGTGATGGTGGTGGTGACAGCGGTGAAGTGTTTAACCATCGTTTAGCCGTATTTAGTGCATAATAATGACTTCTTAAAATCAGTAATAATAATAATAATAATAATAAATCAGTCCGTCTGCACACTTTGCTTGGCACCTAACCCTGTTAAACTGAAAACTGAGACAAGAAGAAAAATATTGACAACAACAACAACCAGACAGCAACAACAACAACAACCAGACAGCAACAACAACAACAACAACAACCAGACAGCAACAACAACAACAACAACAACCAGACAGCAACAACAACAACAACAACAACCAGACAGCAACAACAACAACAACAACAACCAGACAGCAACAACAACAACAACCAGACAGCAACAACAACAACAACAACAACAACAACCAGACAGCAACAACAACAACAACAACAACCACCAGACAGCAACAACAACAACAACAACAACCAGACAGCAACAACAACAACAACCAGACAGCAACAACAACAACAACAACAACCAGACAGCAACAACAACAACAACAACAACAACCAGACAGCAACAACAACAACAACCAACAGCAACAACAAACAACAACAACAACAACAACAACAACAACAACAACAACAACAACAACAACAACAGACAGCAACAACAACAACAACAGACAGCAACAACAACAACAACAACAACAACAACCAGACAGCAACAACAACAACAACAGACAGCAACAACAACAACAACAGACAGCAACAACAACAGACAGCAACAACAACAACAACCAGACAGCAACAACAACAACAGCAACAACAACAACAACCAGACAGCAACAACAACAACAACAACAACAACAACAACCAGACAGCAACAACAACAACAACCAGACAGCAACAACAACAACCAGACAGCAACAACAACAACAACCAGACAGCAACAACAACAACTGTGCAGACACGCCAGACAGGCAGCTGGTGGTGAAGGCGGGCTACACCAACGCCTCAGCCCTGAGTGGCCACGTGGCCGTGCAGCAAGACGGGTACGGGACGTCACAGGAGGGCAGCGTTCTCCTGCGTCTGGACTCTCCTACCCGTGTCCACTCCTCGCTCCTCTGGAGACCACAGGCCCTTCTGGACCTCAAGGTGGGTGGTGTGCTGGGTTTTTTGTTGTTGGTTTGGTTGGTGGTGGTGGTGGTTTTGTTGTTGTTGTTTGTACTACAGTAAGTAAGGCTTGCTCTGTGAGTGATTGAAGACAGACTGAAGGGCGGGGTGAGGGGGGTTTGTAGGGGGGGGGGGGGGAGGGGGTGTAGGAGAATTTGGCGATGCGCGGCCTCATGTAGGAAAGGGGGTGGGGGGACTGCAACTGACTGAATTTGACAGAGAGAAATCTGTTGCGACAGAAAAAAATAAGACAGCAAAACAGAATACAATACAATACAATACAATATACAGGCACTTCTGGATCTGAAGAAGTGCGTGTGCTAGCACCGTGAGCGGTTGAAGACAGATTGAAAGGGATTAGGAGAAAGAAGAAGAAGGAGGAGGAGGAAACACTGTGTTATGGCAATGCGCTGCCCAATGAAGAGGAGATGGGAGGGGGTAGGACTGCAACAGCCTGAATTTCACACAGAGAAACCTGTTGTGACAGAAAAATAAGACATTCGAAATGACTAGAACAGAACAGAATGCAATACAAAACAATATAATAGTATATAAAGCGACACAATACAATGCAACATAGTACAATAAAACACAATATGACTGAGCCAGTCAGTTGATCCATCGATAAGTGAGGTAGTCTATCAAGTCTCTGTGTGTGTGTGTGATGTGTGTGTGTGTGTGTGTGTGTGTGTGTGTGTGTGTGTGTGTGCCTGACCCAAACAAACGCTTTCCAACCCACAGGACTACGTCCAGAGGAAGACCACCACCTTCTCGGACGACGTCCGCCACACCCTGAGCGAGGTGGTGGACTCCACGGGGCAGGAAGTGAGTGAGAAATACACCGCCATCGCTGGAGAGCTCACGTCCGAGTTGTCTCCCTTGCTGGACCTGGTGGAGAGCGAGCTGATCAGGCTGGGG
Source organism: Babylonia areolata (assembly GCF_041734735.1). NCBI lineage: Eukaryota > Metazoa > Mollusca > Gastropoda > Neogastropoda > Buccinidae > Babylonia > Babylonia areolata. The sequence continues at coordinate 54,514,433 of NC_134895.1, read as the reverse complement.
CAGCAGATAGACCGTGTGCAGAGAACCCTCAGCAAGATGTACCGCCGGAACGACCTGCACTTGAAGGACATGGGCCAGTACGCGCTGGACCTTGTGTAAGTAAAATAAAGTGGGGTTGGGGAGGTGAAAAAGGTTAAAAAGGTTAATTAAAGGCCCTGGGGGGGTTTTTTTTGCGATTTAACACGCTATATATTTAGATGTATATATCTATATATATCATCAAAATTCCAAATTGGTATTGATACGCATTGCTGGTTGACAGCAGTAATTGTTTATTTATTCATCTATTTATTATTAATTCCTTATTTTATTTAGCCATTTTTGTATTGATGTATTCATTAGTTATTCTTTAATTTATTTAGTAGTAGTAGTTGTTGTTGTAGCAGCAGCTGCAGACGCAGCAGCAGTCGCAGTAGTATTTCTATATTATAATTATTATTATGATTATGATTATTATTATCATTAGCATTATTATTATCAACAAGGCCCGCTGGCCTTTTAAGGTCACCTTGGAAGTGAACTCATATCCGCGCGCGCGCGCATGTGTGCGTGTGTGTGTGTGTGTGTTTCTGTGTGTGTGTGTATGTGTGTGTGTGTGTGTTTCTCTGTGTGTGTGTGTGTGTGTGTGTGTGTGTGTGTTTCTGTGTGTGTTTCTGTGTGTGTGTGTGTGTGTGTGTGTGTGTGTGTGTGTGTGCAGTGATGTGATGAAGAAGATGAGCACCCAGTACCAGGAGGCGTACCACCGTGTGCTGGGTACCATGAGGACGGGACTGCAGGCCGTCAAGAAATACGACATCAAGCAGCACTACCTCAGCCTCATTGATGACCTCACCATGCGTCTGATGGTAGGCAGTCTTCCTTTACCTCAGCCTCATTGAGGACCTCACCACGTGTCTGATGGTAGGCAGTCTTCCTTTACCTCACCCTCATTGAGGACCTCACCACGTGTGTGATGGTAGGCAGTCTTCCTTTACCTCACCCTCATTGAGGACCTCACCACGTGTCTGATGGTAGGCAGTCTTCCTTTACCTCACCCTCATTAAGGACCTCACCACGTGTCTGATGGTAGGCAGTCTTCCTTTACCTCACCCTCATTGAGGACCTCACCACGTGTCTGATGGTAGGCAGTCTTCCTTTGTTGGACTCGCTAGGGAGAGAGCCTTTCTGTCTGTTTTTCCCCCCACCACAGAGGCTTCAGCTGGATGTGTCAATGGTCCAGTCCATAGGCATGCGGTAATCTTTGTCGTCACCCACCTCTTCAATGTGGATGGATGAATGGATATGGATACTTATAATTATAGCGCCTATCCTGGGTCAGAAACCTAAGCTCTAAGCACTTTACAAATGCAGTATCATTTGCACAACAGGCTGCCTACCTGGGTAGAGCCGTGACGGCTCTCACTGGTGCCCATTATTCCTTCATTGTGTCATTCAATCAGGTTTTAGTCACGTACACACACACACACCGACACAAACATCCATATACCGTTTTCGGGAGTTGGGGGGAGGGGGGCACTGGAGAGGATGCTGGGGGGCGGGGGGTGTGGGGGGGGGGGGGGGGTCCATGCTGGTTACGTTGTTGTTTCCGGACCCACCGAACGCAAGTATGGATTACGGGATCTTAAATGTGCTTATTTGATCTTCTGCATGCGTATACACGCAAAGAAGGCCAGGCAGTGAGAGGTCTGCACATCTGCTGACGTGGGAGATCAGAAATTCCCCACACTTATCCCGTCACGTGTGACGGGGATCGGACGGGCATGCGTTAGTGCGCGCGCGTGTGTGTGTGCTTTAGTTCACTTATGTCTTCAAATGATGTATTTTTCTTACCTGAATGGTTTCTTTTTTTCTTTTGCCTGGTGATTCATGTGTGCATGGTAATCGAGGAATGGTGTACGGCTTGTTCCTTCATTTTCATTTTACTTGCATCTGGAAATATTATATCTTTCCTTACCAGATCGTTTTTGTTTATTCGTTTATTTGTTTGTTTGGGTGTGGGGGTGTTTTTTACACGATGATTGATTTGTACACAGTAATCAGGTAAAGGTGTGATGTGTACACAGTAATCAGGTAAAGGTGTGATTTGTACACAGTAATCAGGTAAAGGTGTGATTTGTACACAGTAACCAGGTAAAGGTGTGATGTGTACACAGTAATCAGGTAAAGGTGCACCGGTTATTCATTTATTTTCACGCCACTTGTTTATCTGATGATGAGCATTTAAATGAGTCCCAAGAAAAAAAAAAGTTTAAATCAGATAACAAAGACTTTTCAGTAGCATGGAATTGAAGCAGTGTCCCGAAATACCTGTCGTCTGTGAAGACATCAGCCCTGTACTAAGATGTATGCTTGCTAGGTCAGGACTTTGGTTTTTCTTGTTGCATGGCAGTCCTGCATGCCCTCCTGTATTGAAGACTTTCCATTGTCTTGTAATGCAAAACGTAGTGACAAGTTTCAGCTGAGTGAAATTGAATGTACCATGACATGTAGTGGTATTAATTATACAACCAGGTTCAGTCCGTTAAAATCGAGATCAAGAACACCAAAAACAAACAACAACAACAACGACAGGTTGTGGAAATATACAAGATTCAGTCACTTTGAAACAAAAACAACAACAGTGGAACATCTTCTTGTTGTTCTGTTTATCAATAAGTGAGGTGTATTGTCACACACATATATATACCAAATGAAAACATTTCTTAACAAATGCAATAAATGTCTGCTTTCCCTTTTACCACCCAACCCCAACCCCGACCCCAACTCCGACCCCTCATCACCCATCCCCCCTCTCCTCCCCACCACCACCCCACCCCCCTCCGGGAAACAGTTGAGCGCGGTCCGCACGGCAGAGTTCAGCTCCCAGCTGGTGCAGGAGCTGAGGTCCCTGTGGGAGAGCGGCAAGGAGGGCTGGGAGCAGGCCCAGAACCACCCGCACGTGCAGCAGCTCCACCGCCGTGTGCAGAGGCTGGGCCAGGACTGGAGGTGGCTGATGGGTTACGTGGGCAACAACGTGGCGCAGATGAGCCTTCCCGAGCGCTACACCTCCGCCATCTACCAGGCCCGCCAGCGGATGGCCGAGCGCGTGTACGGGGTCATGAACAGCCGGCACGTGCAGAAGGTCAAGGACGTCGCCAACGAGGCTTACCAGCAGGTCTGACGTCTTTCCTTCTCCTTCGCTTTGCTTCTTTTCTCTTTCTTTCTTTTTCTTTCTTTCAGTATTTCTTTCGTTCTTTTTGTTTCTTTCTTTGTTTTCTTTCTTTCTTTTCTGTTTTACTTTTCTTTCTTTCTTTTCTTTCTTTTACCTTTCTTTCTTTTTTTCTTTCTCCTGGACCAAATGAAATCAAATCCTGTTCCTTACAGCCCTGCCGACTGCTGAAATCAAATCAAATCAAATCAAATCGAATTGAACCAAATCAAAGTGTGTTGCTTATATAGCCCAGCCGACTACAAAACAGCTATTCTGTAATTTCTTATTGAAAAAAATAAATAAATAAAATAATAACTGTTGAAGAAAACCTAAAAGCTTAACTGAAATATCACTGAAAATCCAAAATCGCCCACGTTTCTCCTCAGCCCAAGTAAAATTGTTGAAATTGTAATAAACTCTCGTTGAATATTTAACAATGTTATCTGGGACAGACGAAAATAAATAACGATGTTTCAACTGTCATCGTGTGTGTGTGTGTGTGTGTGTGTGTGTGTGTGTGTTCTTTCTTTGATTTAATGTCTTTTCACTTTGAGTGATATTAGACGTACGTGTGTGTGTGTGTGATGTTGTGGGGCACAAGCGGCCGTGTCCACTTCCACATTTTCAGTACATCACCTTTGATTCATTGACATTTGCCCACCCACTCCCTACCCCTACCCCCAAACCCCACTTTGATGTGTTATCTTCTCCTCCTCCTCCTTCACTCACACCACTTTCCAGGGCGTCTGGGCCTACAAGTACTGGAACGTGGAGGACAACGCCAGCAAGCACCTGCAAAGCCTGGCACGCATGGTAGGCACGTTCCTCAGAGAGCAGCTGGACGACATGACCCAGCAGCTGCAGTTCATCAGGCTCAGCAACGTCACCGTCTACGACCCGGAGCAGGGTCGAATCGAGCTGGACCTGGTGCTTCCCGTGCAGCTGAAGTCCCTGCAGGAGCTGCCTGACCTGAGGGCCTACCTCCAGGAGGTCCGGGACGTCGTGGATCACTACCTGCCAGACAAGGAGGCCCTTGTGCAGATGTATCAGAAGGTGAGGGGGGTTTTGTTTGATTTTGTTTCTTTGTGGGTTGTTTTTCTAATAGTTCTTGTGGGTTGTTTTTCAAATATAAATTCCTTCTTCTCTCTCTCTTCCATTCATTGCTCATTTCTTGCATTCATACATCCACAAATAGTTGATTATATCAGAAGTTTAGGGTTTTATTGTTTGTTTTTTGTTTTGTTTTTTGCACATGTTTTTTCTTCTCTCATTTATTCATTTCACATTCCCTGCATTCATACGCCAACAAATATCTGAATGTACCGGAAGTTGAGGTTTGTTGTTGTTTTGTTGTCGTTGTTGTTGTTGTTTGGGGGCAGGGAGGGGTTCTTGTTGTTTTTTGCACATATTTCTTCTTCTCTCATCTATTCATTCCACATTCCCAGCATTCATACATTGACAAATATCTTCTGAACATATCAGAAGATGAGGGTTTTTTGTTTTGCTTTTTCCTGCACATGTTTCTTTCTTCTCTCATCCATTCATTTCACATTCATATATCACTAAATTTCTGGATATGTCAGAAGTTGAGTTGGGTTGTTGTTGTTTTTTTGTTGTTGTTCTTTCCGGGGGGTGGGGTGGCACATGTTTCTTCTTCTCTCATCCATCCAGTCCACATTGCCTGCATTCAAGCATCAACACACATGCCCTTCCCAACCCAGCCCCCCTTTACCCAAGCCCCATACCCCCCACTCCCCCCCAACCCCCCTTTACCCAAGCCTCTATGCCCCCCACTCCCCTTTACCCAACCCCCTTTACCCAACCCCCCACTCCCCCCAACCCCCCTTTACCCAAGCCCCATACCCCCCACTCCCCCCCAACCCCCCTTTACCCAAGCCTTTATGCCCCCCACTCCCCCCACCCAGCCCCCCTTTACCCAAGCCCCATACCCCCACACTCCCCTCCAACCCCCCTTTACCCAACCCCCTACTCCACCCCCCCAACCCCCTATACCCAACCCCCCATGCCCCCCACTCCACCCCCCCCAACCCCCTTTACCCATGCCGCCCCCCCACTTCACCCCCCCCCCAACCCTCTTTACCCATGCCCCCTCACTCCACCCCCCCCAACCCCCTTTACCAACCCCCCCATGCCCCAACTCCTCCTGACCAACCACAAGAGAGACAGATGAAATGGAAATGGGGAATGGTAGAGACGCGCCTTTTTTATGTATTCTTTTTTTCGTCTATCTCTTTATTATTTTCTTTTCTTTTTTTTTTGAGATTGCATCGACTCTGACGTATGAATGCAACGTATAGACACACAAGGGTACATTTACACAGGCGTGTGCAAACACACACACACACACACACACACACACACACACACACACACACACACTTGATTAATGTATCAATAAATAAACGCGAACAGGATGAAGAAGGAGCTAATCCCATGCTGTCTGTTGCAGTACACCGGCTGGATGAACAACACCATTCCTGAAGACGACATGATGTCCCAGTTCCAGGTCAGTGTGTGACAACAGCGGGTGACAGGGATGAATGCATGTTTTGTGATGACTGAAAAAAACGATGCATGCACACGCACGGACACACACGCAACACACACACAGTTGTTACACTCTGAATCATAATGTGATAGTATCTTACTCACTTTTTTTTTCTTTTTACATAATAATTGATGTGTGCATGGTGATAAGTGAAGGGTGTGTCAGTCGTTTGTTTGTTTTGATTTTCGCTGACGGGCATTTTATTTTAAGTGAGCCTAAAGAAAAATTTTGGTTGAAGCAGATAATAAAGTATTTTGAATTGAACTGAATTGAATTGAATCTGCCCTACCTCAGGTAATGAATTCTTGCCAGGAAAAAAGGGCGCGTAAATGAGGAAATTTACAGCACGTGTGTGTGTGTGTGTGTGTGTGTGTGTGTGTGTGTGTGTGTGTGTGTGTGTGTGTCCGATGAAATATTTGACTCACAGCTGAATTTTTTTAAACAAAAGGTAAATTAGGATAATAAAATTGCTGTCTGTTTTTAACTTTGTGTCTCCCACACTGATGAGTTCAGCTGCGTTTAGTCTATTGAAATGATTAATCATATATAAACATATATATAATTTTAAATCATTGATTGATATTTGATTCA
>NC_134895.1:54485583-54503083 GCF_041734735.1 Babylonia areolata | reverse complement strand
CGAGATCGTCATGTTTGTTGTTGACGTCATTAAGTTTTGCCTTCTTCTCGTTCTGTTTTGTTTTTCAGTTCAGTTCAGTTCTGGGGACGTTTATAAGCCTTTCGGGGTTGTTTTGTGTGTGTGTGTGGGGGGGGGGGGGGGGGGGGGGGGGGGGGTGTGTGTGTGTGTGTGTGTGTGGTTTTTTTGTTTTTTGTTTTTTGGGGTTTTTTTTTGTCCCAGTCTAACAAAAAAAAAAATATTGATTTGAGTTGCCAGTACACTTGCTCATGAGTAATAGTGGTGGGGGTTTGGGGGTTTTGTTTGTTTGTTTTTTGTTTGTTTGTTTTTTTGTATCATTCATCATAAATGAATTTCAACTAATTGCTGATACTATTTACCTGTTCCAGGAATTTTTTTAAAGTGTTGACATTGTTAGCCATCTTAACATGCAGAGGTAATGCATTCCAATCAGATGCAATTTTGTCACAAAAACAGTTTTTTTCGAATCTTCTTCAGTTTTCTGAATACTTGATAAATAGTTTGTCAGTCGTATTCCTTGTTATAGCGGTGAAAGGTTTTGTTTTTGGTTGTTGTTTTTTTTTTGTTTTTGTTTTTTTGTTTTTTGTTGTTGTTTTGTTTTGTTTGTTTGTTTTTTGTTGTTGTTTTTTGTTGTTGTTGTTTTGTTTTGTGTTTTGTTTTGTTTTTGTTTTGTTTTTTCAAAAAGGTCTCTTTGTCTAGTTTATCAGTATTATTAAGTATTTTATATGTTTGTGTTAGATCCCATCTAATTCTACGAAATTTCAAAGATGGTAATTTAAGTAATGACAAAACTTGTTGCTCTTCTTTGAACTTTTTCAACTACAACAAATTGCTTTTTTGCATAGCGGGTACCAAATAACATTTCAATATTCCAGGTGTGGTCTGTGGTCTTACTAGTAGTGTCTTAAATAATCTAACAAAAGTGTCACTGTCCATATACGAGAAAGTCCTTTTTATAATCCCGAGTACTCTGTTTGCCTTTTGTGATCGGTGTTCTGTTTTTCTTTTTTGTGAGTCTTTGTGGCATCGGCGGTCTACTGTCTTGGTGTTTCAGATCCTGTATGTCTGTTGGGTGATTTTTGTGTCTGTTTGCGTGGTTGACTCTGAGACTGTTTGCTCGAGTGCTTCACTGACCGTTGTTTCTTCCAACTCTCCACCCAATGCCCGTGTACCTTGCTGATGACTGACTGTCTCTTCCAACTCTCCACCCAATGCCCGTGTACCTTGCTGATGACTGACTGTCTCTTAATTCCAGCTCCCCACCCAATGCCCGTGTACCTTGCTGATGACTGACTGTCTCTTAATTCCAGCTCCCCACCCAATGCCCGTGTACCGTGCTGATGACTGACTGTCTCTTAATTCCAGCTCTCCACCCAATGCCCGTGTACCTTGCTGATGACTGACTGTCTCTTAATTCCAACTCTCCACCCAATGCCCGTGTACCTTGCTGATGACTGACTGTCTCTTCCAACTCTCCACCCAATGCCCGTGTACCTTGCTGATGACTGACTGTCTCTTAATTCCAGCTCTCCACACAACGCCCGTGTACCTTGCTGATGACTGACTGTCTCTTCCAACTCTCCACCCAATGCCTGTGTACCTTGCTGATGACTGACTGTCTCTTAATTCCAGCTCCCCACCCAATGCCCGTGTACCTTGCTGATGACTGAATGTCTCTTAATTCCAGCTCTCCACCCAATGCCCGTGTACCTTGCTGATGACTGACTGTCTCTTAATTCCAACTCTCCACCCAATGCCCGTGTACCTTGCTGATGACTGACTGTCTCTTAATTCCAACTCTCCACCAAATGCCCGTGTACCTTGCTGATGACTGACTGTCTCTTAATTCCAACTCTCCACCCAATGCCCGTGTACCTTGCTGATGACTGACTGTCTCTTAATTCCAACTCTCCACCCAGTGCCCGTGTACCCTGCTGATGACTGACTGTCTCTTAATTCCAACTCTCCACCCAATGCCCGTGTACCCTGCTGATGACTGACTGTCTCTTAATTCCAACTCTCCACCCAATGCCCGTGTACCCTGCTGATGACTGACTGTCTCTTAATTCCAACTCTCCACCAAATGCCTGTGTACCTTGCTGATGACTGACTGTCTCTTAATTCCAACTCTCCACCCAATGCCCGTGTACCCTGCTGATCACTGACTGTCTCTTAATTCCAGCTCTCCACCCAATGCCCGTGTACCTTGCTGATGACTGACTGTCTCTTAATTCCAGCTCTCCACCCAATGCCCGTGTACCCTGCTGATGACTGACTGTCTCTTAATTCCAGCTCTCCACCCAATGCCTGTGTACCTTGCTGATGACAGACTGTCTCTTCCAACTCTCCACCCAATGCCCGTGTACCTTGCTGATGACTGACTGTCTCTTCCAACTCTCCACCCAATGCCCGTGTACCCTGCTGATGACTGACTGTCTCTTAATTCCAGCTCTCCACCCAATGCCTGTGTACCTTGCTGATGACAGACTGTCTCTTCCAACTCTCCACCCAATGCCCGTGTACCTTGCTGATGACTGACTGTCTCTTAATTCCAGCTCTCCACCCAATGCCCGTGTACCCTGCTGATGACTGACTGTCTCTTAATTCCAGCTCTCCACCCAATGCCCGTGTACCTTGCTGATGACTGACTGTCTCTTAATTCCAGCTCTCCACCCAATGCCCGTGTACCCTGCTGATGACTGACTTTCTCTTAATTCCAGCTCTCCACCCAATGCCCGTGTACCCTGCTGATGACTGAATGCCTCTTCCAACTCTCCACTCAATGCCCGTGTACCTTGCTGATGACTGAATGTCTCTTCCAACTCTCCACCCAATGCCCGTGTACCCTGCTGATGACTGACTGTCTCTTAATTCCAGCTCCCCACCCAATGCCCGTGTACCTTGCTGATGACTGACTGTCTCTTAATTCCAGCTCTCCACCCAATGCCCGTGTACCTTGCTGATGACTGACTGTCTCTTAATTCCAGCTCTCCACCCAATGCCCGTGTACCTTGCTCATGACTGACTGTCTCTTAATTCTAGCTCTCCACCCAATGCCCGTGTACCTTGCTGATGACTGACTGACTCTTCCAACTCTCCACCCAATGCCCGTGTACCTTGCTGATGACTGACTGTCTCTTAATTCCAGCTCTCCACCCAATGCCTGTGTACCTTGCTGATGACTGACTGTCTCTTCCAACTCTCCACCCAATGCCTGTGTACCTTGCTGATGACTGACTGTCTCTTAATTCCAGCTCCCCACCCAATGCCCGTGTACCTTGCTGATGACTGAATGTCTCTTAATTCCAGCTCTCCACCCAATGCCCGTGTACCTTGCTGATGACTGACTGTCTCTTAATTCCAGCTCTCCACCCAATGCCCGTGTACCTTGCTGATGACTGAATGTCTCTTCCAACTCTCCACCCAATGCCCGTGTACCTTGCTGATGACTGACTGTCTCTTAATTCCAGCTCTCCACCCAATGCCCGTGTACCCTGCTGATGACTGACTGTCTCTTAATTCCAACTCTCCACCCAATGCCCGTGTACCCTGCTGATGACTGACTGTCTCTTAATTCCAACTCTCCACCCAATGCCCGTGTACCCTGCTGATGACTGACTGTCTCTTAATTCCAACTCTCCACCAAATGCCCGTGTACCCTGCTGATGACTGACTGTCTCTTAATTCCAGCTCTCCACCCAATGCCCGTGTACCTTGCTGATGACTGACTGTCTCTTAATTCCAGCTCTCCACCCAATGCCCGTGTACCCTGCTGATGACTGACTGTCTCTTAATTCCAGCTCTCCACCCAATGCCTGTGTACCTTGCTGATGACAGACTGTCTCTTCCAACTCTCCACCCAATGCCCGTGTACCTTGCTGATGACTGACTGTCTCTTAATTCCAGCTCTCCACCCAATGCCCGTGTACCCTGCTGATGACTGACTGTCTCTTAATTCCAGCTCTCCACCCAATGCCCGTGTACCTTGCTGATGACTGACTGTCTCTTAATTCCAACTCTCCACCCAATGCCCGTGTACCCTGCTGATGACTGACTGTCTCTTAATTCCAGCTCTCCACCCAATGCCTGTGTACCTTGCTGATGACTGACTGTCTCTTCCAACTCTCCACCCAATGCCCGTGTACCTTGCTGATGACTGACTGTCTCTTAATTCCAGCTCCCCACCCAATGCCCGTGTACCCTGCTGATGACTGACTGTCTCTTAATTCCAGCTCTCCACCCAATGCCTGTGTACCTTGCTGATGACAGACTGTCTCTTCCAACTCTCCACCCAATGCCCGTGTACCTTGCTGATGACTGACTGTCTCTTAATTCTAACTCATCACCCAATGCCCGTGTACCCTGCTGATGACTGACTGTCTCTTAATTCCAGCTCTCCACCCAATGCCTGTGTACCTTGCTGATGACAGACTGTCTCTTCCAACTCTCCACCCAATGCCCGTGTACCTTGCTGATGACAGACTGTCTCTTAATTCTAACTCATCACCCAATGCCCGTGTACCCTGCTGATGACTGACTGTCTCTTAATTCCAGCTCCCCACCCAACGCCCGTGTACCTTGCTGATGACTGACTGTCTCTTAATTCCAGCTCCCCACCCAACGCCCGTGTACCTTGCTGATGACTGACTGTCTCTTAATTCCAGCTCTCCACCCAACGCCCGTGTACCTTGCTGATGACTGTCTGTCTCTTAATTCCAACTCTCCACCCAATGCCCGTGTACCCTGCTGATGACTGACTGTCTCTTAATTCCAGCTCTCCACCCAATGCCCGTGTACCTTGCTGATGACTGACTGTCTCTTAATTCCAGCTCTCCACCCAATGCCCGTGTACCCTGCTGATGACTGACTGTCTCTTAATTCCAGCTCTCCACCCAATGCCCGTGTACCTTGCTGATGACTGACTGTTTCATTTTTGATGTTTTGTTTACCAGTTCCGCATTGATGGCAAACAAGAAAATTGTGGTCCAGTTTGGTTTTCGTCTGCCTGAGAATCGTTCATTACGCTTGGTTTGTCCTTTAGTTTCTTTCCAGTCTTTGGCTCACTTGTTCTTGAAGATCTAGATTTAGATCTCATCGGCGTTGTTTCCTGAGTAGCGTGACCACTTCTCATGCTTCCTGTTCTCGTCATTTCTATGAAAGTCACACTATCTCCGACAGGGAAAACTTATCGTCCTGCGGTTTCCACCATCTTGATGACGTGTTGGGTTTTGTGTGTTTGTTGTTTGTGTGTGTGCGTGCGTGCGTGCGTGCGTGCATGTGTTTCATTATGCCCATGTGCCTGCATGCGTGCGTGCGTGCGTGCGCGCGCGCGCGTGTATGTGTGTGTGTGTGTGTGTCCCTCCTTAATATGTTATAGTTTGGAATTGCGTGGATATTGTTTTCTTGTTGTTTTACAGAGACACCAATTTCAGATATAGAAATAGACAGAACAAGAGGTAGAGAGCAAGAGAAAGATACAGACAAGACATACAAAGAAAGACAGACATGGTAACAGAGACTGGCACACGTGCATGCAGACAAAGTGAGAGAGTTATATACTAATAGTACATAGATAGAGACACGAACTCAGACGATTTCAAAGAGAGTTAAACACAGACCATAACGTTTTCTCTCGGTCAATAACTAGAAAACAACATCATCAACAACAACAAATAACGGTTTCGAGCAAAAGGACAAACACAGCGGAATTCGGTATGCTAACTTTAATTTCAAGATGAAAATAAATCAAGCTACTGTATACGCATGCAGAAAGAATGGATATTTGGGGATTTTTTGTATGCTTTACAGCAAACCATGCAAAATACACAATGTCCCTATTGAAATTAAAAGTAACCTGGAAAGAATGGATACTGAAAAGATAGATATGAATATTTTTGTACGCCTTAAAGCAAAACTTGCAAAATACATCATTTCACCAATGTAAGGAAAAGTCACCCAGAATGAATGAACATTGAAAAGATTAACATTTTATGAGGAAATTTTTGAAAGCTTTAAATCTACCCTTTCAAATTACCCCATTTGCCCATTGAAATTGGTTTTGTGTTTTGCTTTATCTGTCTATTCATTTCTGCTCTACTTATTATTATTGCATATTAACCAACCAAAAGACGACTGTTCCATGGTGAAGATTTCGAGAAGCAGTCCAGTCGCGGTGCCATCATCTTCCTCAAAACATTGTTTCTGGCCCAAACTGTCAGCTTCCAGCTTCAAGCCTGCTGGTGTCTGACCCGTGTCCGTCACAATCAGCCCTGCTTCTCTATTTTCTTGTCCTCAATCACTGCGGTACGGGCTCTGTTGTTCACATTGTCATCGAAGGGACCCTTGGTGAATCCAAAGCAGCCAAAGAACGCCGGATGTTCGCAAACGAAGCCAGGTGGTGGAGATTCAAAACAGCCAGAAAAATCTTGTATTTGACTGCCCTGAATACAGTTGGGCTTCACCAGAAAGGAAAAGGTCCAGCAGGGTTCATTAATACTTCTGCCTAATTCCGAGTTGCAGTCCACATGAAAGACGAAAGGGTCGATTCTGCAAAGACATGGTAATCAATGGGTAAGTGTAACAGTAAGGGACAGGAGGGAAGTCTGCTTGGTAGACTGAGCAGTGAACCATCATCATTAACAGCTCAGCTCCAACATTCAATCAGCCAACAGAAACAGGTCTGACTCTCTTTGTTTGTTGCGTCTAAACATGTAAATTGTATGATTCTGTATATAAAAAAAAATTAAAAGAGAGAATGTTTAAGGGCGATGTAAGCCTTTCCTTGTGCATCTGTTTTGCAAAGCAATGCATTGTGACTACCAGTGTTCACATTGTGGGGTTTGAACAGCGTCTACAATGACTGAACAGTTCATTCCTGGAACGGCATTCTTTGTTGTGTACCTCTCATTGGACTGTTTCTCTTTCTGTCCCATCACCTGAACCGTTCCTGTGGCGTTACTGCCACGTCACCCATCCCATTATACATAGCAACAGTCACGTTCATCTGCAGCTGTCCCGGTAGCAACAAGTCCCAGGGAGCTGTCAGTATTACATCTTCAGGAGGCCACATAGCAGAGGAGATCCTGCACTGCTGCAGGGTCACATCAGCGGTGTTCAGTACCACCTGCTCTGACTGGACATATGCAGGACACCAACTGTTCAGCCACCACTAACGACAATAGTAGCTGAAGCACTTTGGTTTGTCTATGCACAAGATTCAGCGCTGTATGAATACAGGTATTATTTCAGTTATTGATTCATTACTAAACATCATTATTGGGATGGGCACCCTGCTACAGATGAAGAACGACTGCCTTGGGCCACAGTTTTCCCTGTGAAATCAAGTGAAAGCCATCTTCCTGCTTGTTCCCACCTCTGCAGGTCCACTGCAGCACAAAGAGCCATCAATGTGTCCAAAGATAACCTACTTGTGCTGACTTCCCCATCCTGAGGGACAACCACATTTCATTCATGCTTTTGGCAAAAGCCTTCCCCCTAAAAGTTGATCAGCTCTACCATTACGAGACCGACATTTGTATTGAGGGGATACAACAACAGAAGCAAACCTCTGCACGTTATCAAGTGGCCTTGCGCTTTTCCGTATTTACAGTTTCCGCTTTGAGTGTGAGCTGTTCTGTCAGAGCTGCGTCACTTCCTCCATCTCTTTCTCTCTCACACACACACTGTGTCTCTCTCTTGCTCCCTCTTGCTCTCTCACTCCTTTTTCACACATACACTCACGATCATGAATGCAGCCACGCCTGCACGCTCGCATCCATGCAGACACGTACATGCAGAAAAGCACACATGCAAACACACACACACACACACACACACACACACACACACACACACACACACTGTATCTCTCTCTTGTTCTCTCTTTCTCTTTCACTCTCTTTTTCACACAAGCACTCACAATCATGAATGCATCCACGCCTGCATGCTCTCATTCATGCAGACAGCTACATGCATATAACCGCACATGCAAACACACACGCACACACACACACACACGGACACACACACACACACATAAGTGCAGCGCGCGCGCGCGCACACACACACACTCAAACTGGCGAAAAGAGTGTTGGGGCGGGGAAGAGACAGACAGACAGAAACAGAAAAACAGAGAGAGACACTGACAGAGAGAAAGAGAGAGGAGTCTGGAAAGAGATAAGCATTCGATAAGGGTCTTACACTTGTTCTGGGTAGAAGAACTTGCAGATCTCGGACACCTCGACAAATGTGTTGAGCCGGCATACTCGTACACCATTATAGAAAAGGCGGTAGAGAATCTCCCCTTCACCTGTAAAACACACATACACACACACACGCACACACACACACACAAACACACACACATGTATGTATGTATATATATATATATATACTTATATATATGTGTGTATATATGTATACATGCATACATACATACATACACTCACCTATACACAAACACGTACTTGCGCGCACGCTCACACAGGACATCATTATCATTGTCATCATTTCAGTCTTGCATTGAGCTTTAGTGACTGCACACCTTTTTTTTTTTTTTTAATCCTTGCTGAAATACATATTAAAGCAGAAAAAGACGAAAATTGACAAACAAGAGAAAGTCAATATAAACAGTGACATGAACACACTGCTAAAGTCAGCAGAAGTAACTGACAAACAAGAGAAAGTCAACATAAACAGTGACATGAACACACTGCTAAAGTCAGCAGAAGTAAACCCCGAGCATGCTCCAACCTCTTTCAGCATTGTATTTTCTGCACGAACGTCAAAAACAGGTCAGTACGATTTTTTCTTTCTGACTGATCGTTGAACTTTGCCTCTCATGGCTACATTCAGAAACCGGAAGTGACGTTACAGATCATTTATCACTCGCGAGGTTGTGATATATCCTGACATTCAATGTCAGACGTCTTTTGGGGTGTGGGGAGGGTGATGCCTCGGGCCGTGAACGGTATATTTTCTGCTACTGTGTTCAGCAACAAAACAAAACAAAACAAAAACGAATGCTTTGCTGATGGTTTTTTTTTTTGGTTGTTTTTTTTGGGGGGGGATGGGGGGGGTTCAGTTATCTGATCAAAAGTATTCTTCAAATGACAAGCTTTGAGTCTTTTTTTTTTTTTTTTTTTGGTTTGTTTCAATACACAGCGCTTTTCATGGCAAATGGAACTTGTGCAAATCGCTACCACTGCCTTTCACAACAAGCATGCCTTCTGCAGCCAACAGTGGGTAGATGTCAAGAGCGTTTTTCTGCGCTCGTCTTATGATTATTATTGTTGCTATTATTACTGATCTATACTTAATCAGCTTTGTTGCATGGCAGCTGTAGTCTGCGGTTAGATGCTGTTTGGAAGAAAACACACGAGACAGCTATTTCTCCCGCTCTCTCTCTCTCTCCCTCTTTCTCTCTCTCTCTCGCCCTCTCTCCCTCTTTCTCTCTCTCTCTCCAGACACCTGACCTTTGAGGTCATCCACGCAGTCTTCCAGCTTATCCAGTCGGTGTGATAGCTCTTCCGTCTCCTCAGACAGCGTGCTGTTGACCTCGTTCAGCTTGTCGCTCAGATCCTCAATACTCTCTCGCACGTCTCCCAGAGCGTCACAGGTGGCCACCTTCACCGCTGCTCAATGGTCAAGCCAACGGGAAATGCCCGGGAAAAGTGTACAAATCAAGGCAGTGTCTGAATCAAATATCTAACCTACGAGTCAAAGTCAAACGAATGTCTGAAATTAAGCGCCAAATGGTCAAATCACGTCATAGCCAAAATAATGTAAATCACCAAACAGTGTCAAAGCCAAATGACGAAGTCAAGAGTGTGATTGAAGTATACTTCAAAACTCCAAAGTGTCTGGTACTTGAGTCAGTTTTCGAAGACAAGTGCCCAAGTGGAAAGTCCAAGCCAAGTGTCGAAATGAAGTTTCGAAGTCGTGTCCAAGTCAAAAGAATCTGATTCAATAGTTTATAAGACAAAAAGAAACAAAAATTAACAGCAGCAACAATACAAACCAACATAATATATATAGATAAATCTGTCTGTCTATATACGTATATAAATGTAAATATCAAAAACAGTAGACTCGGCATGTCTTTTTTGCTGTGTGTGGAGTGTGAGTTGAATTCTGAAATTGTTTTGCATGCAACATGTTTTACCTGCTCAGTTCTACCTGACGTTTACCTGACTTTTCCTCACTGGTTGCTGTTTAACCAGCCTGTAAAGCTTTCATTTCTGTACCCTTGACTGAAGAAGCTGTTCATTCGGGGAGAATCTGTTTCTTTTAAAATTACAAGTTTTAAAGACATTCCAAATCTACTGTTGTTGATATTTACATATTTTACCGGTCTCGGTATTTACCTCAGTGCTTTCTGCAAGGAGCGGTGCCCAGGACACCAAGAGAGTGTGAACTCCTTGCAGCATATATATATGTATGTATATGTAAATAATAGAGAGGGATGGGCAGACAGACAGACAGAGACAAACTGACAGAAACAGTTAAACGGAGGTAAGGTTTTCATCACATGATACTTACCATACGACCGATACGGGCTGTGCCAAGTTCGTTGATAAACCCTGGTACATCCAACGTAAGACTCAGGAGGTTCTAGACAAAAGATACATATGAATTGGCTCAGGACATTAAACCAGATGGAATATTATCTCCAGCCTTAATGAAATTCAATCCAACGTCTTCATTATGGATGGTGTATTTGACCATTTCATGTTCATATCGTTGCCATAAAATTGATACATTGGTTAAACAAGAGGCAAAGCCTTCAAGACTCACTTGTGCTTCGTGCTTTATCAAGTCAAGGAATCATGAAGAGAAAGAAAAGATTAAAAAAATTATTGAAAAGTGCTCTGGATTAAATATGATATATAAGATAAGCTTGGGGAAAAAAGAAAAAAAAGAAACGAAAAAGGTATGAGAACGGGATGAAACCATACATGTTTAGTTCAAAGCAAGCAGACTGCGCCCCCACTTTGACGTCATTTGACTAGATTTAATACCTAAAGCTAGGTTGACGTTTTCTTCTTCCTGTGATAGATGTGATTGTCGTAGACCGAATAACACCGTTTAAATCATATATTTTGTGTGTTTTATTATATCTCGATTATTCTTTTATTTCGGCGGTAAAGGAGACTTTGCTATCCCTTCAAGCACAAAGCAACACATAAGATCTCTAGATCTGCACGAACCAGTAGAGGCCTACAAGGAGCTAAAAAAACAATGGATTTTTCTTCTTCCTCGTTTGCATCCCATTAGATGAGCAGCCCGGCGTCCTTGATGAAGGACGTCGCAGCTCCTCCAGGGTGCCACTGCTGTCAGTGTTGGCGAGTACTTCCTCCTGGATGCTGCATGCGTCCTTCAGTCTTGAAGGATGTGGTCAGTTGTCATTGGTCCCTCACCACAAGGGCACTCTCCACTCTGTCCAATGCCAAATTTTGTGTGCATGTGGTGGAGCAGGCGGTTGTGTCAAGTCCTCAGGCGGAAGATCTTGACCTGTTCTCGTCGTTCCAGCAAATGGTATCTGTCTTCTGGGTTATATTTGGGGTGCTGAAGGCGCCACTTTATTCGTGCCTTGATGATTGTCTTGATTTCATTGCCTCGTATGACACCAGTTTGTTGGCCTGCTCCTTCTGTGCACCGTCTTTTTTTTCTTCTTTTTTTTTTGCCAGAATGTCCGCTTTTTCGTTGCCTCTGATGCCACAGTGTGCTGGTACCCATTGTATCACCACTTTCTCCACTCTGGCACTCAAGGCAACAAGGGCTGAAGTGAGATGATTCTGTTCTTGTGGGAGATCTTGAGGGCTTGGAGCATGGAGAGAGCGTCTGAGAACACCACCACCTGCCCTGTTGTTCTTGTGGAGTTCTGCGAGACTGTTGTGGCTGCCTCACAGATCGATTCAATTTTTCTTTCATGTTCATTCCAGTTGATTCAGTGTCCACACAAACACACAAACAGACAACCGAACAACAGGTTAAAACATACTCACTTTTCTACACAAGTCTAGTAAGTCAAAAATGATATTAAAACATGGTGAGTAATGAAAAATGAATTTTCAAACTGCACAACTGATCACAGTCAGTAAATAAACTGACGATTCAAAGAGTCGAAAGTTTTTTTTCTTCATAATCGAATCTATGAAATCGTAAATTGATAAGTTCTAAAAGAACCTTTTTGATATGAATATAATACAAGATGAGTGCTTTTCACTGATATTGTTCTGTAAAGGCATTTTTCTTCACTTTATCATGGCAGATTCATCCACTCGTGTAAACAAAGTGAGTCTATGTTTTAACCTGGTTGTCTGTGTGTGTGTGTCTGTGTGTGTGTGTGTGTGTGTGGTAAACTTTAACATGGCCATTTTCTCTTAAAATACTTTGTCTGCCAATACCAAATTTGGCTTAAAACATAGTATGAAAAAAATCTTCAGTCGTACCAATAATAGGTTGCAAGTCTCCCGAATTAAGCCGTATTTCCGTATTATTAACAATTTTATTTCGTCAAGGTTCGTTCCAAAATCCGAAAATTTAAAAAAAAAAAACCCTCCTCACTGACCTGTTGGAAGGTTGGTTGTGTTTGGTGAGAAGACATGACCTCGTCTTTCATGTTCGCAATTAATTGCAAAGAAATACACATTCTGGACAGAACACATACAGTGACACTAACTAGCCTATATTATTGACATGTTAACTGCATATGAATATTCTAAAGTGGACATTGAGTTAAGTAGAATGAACAGAAAAGAACATTTGAATCTACCGTTTCACTGCCTCGTCTACACACACTGGTCAGTGCAGATCTTGACAAATCATGTTGCAAACGCTCACGGGATGGCAACGTCTCCTTTACCGCCGAATTAAAACAATTTCTTAAATAATCATCGACGTGTTTACTGCATATTGGTGTTTTAAAGTGGATACTGAATTAACCAGAATGAACAGGAAAAAAAAGAAACTGAATGGACGGTGTCTGACGTAGTTTCTCAGTGAGTGGAAAGACAAAGTTTGTGATCACAGATCTCTGCCAGTCTATAAATGGACATGTACAGCAGTGTTTTTGAGGCGATGGGAACTTCTTTACCTCGGACTTGAAAGGAATTTTTAAATGCCCGAGATGTACCAGAATAACAAGATATAAATTGCGTTATGACTTCGATTGCCGCTGTCGATTTATTCCGCTAAAAGAAGATGCTGAAATGATTTTTTTTTTAACGTCAACGTTGAACACCTATTGAACACGTATTAGCGCGGTGGGTAAGCTTAGTTCCAATCTGCATAGAAGACTATTATTCTTTCTTTTTTTCTTTTTCCACGAAGCTGTATATAATCATGATAATGATTAGAGAACACATTTCAACAAACTAATTTTAATAAGTTTTTGACTCACTTGTGTAAACAAAGTGAGTCTATGTTTTAACCCGGTGTTCGGTTGTGTGTGTATGTGTCTGTCTGTGTGTGTCTGTGTGTCTGTGGTAAACTTTAACATTGACATTTTCTCTGCAAATACTTTGTCAGTTGACACCAAAGTAGGCATAAAAATAGGAAAAATTCAGTTCTTTCCAGTCATTTTGTTTAAAACAATATTGCACCTCTGGGATGGGCACAATTTTTTTTTTTTTTTTTTAAAGAAGCCAAATTATATGCAGACTGCATTTACTGTTATATTCATATTTTTTTATTCTCTAAACTTGGCACTTTGATCTGATACTCTGACACAACAACAAGAGCAGTCATTATTATCATTTTTTGTTCAAACAGGAACTTCTTTTGCTAAGCATGGAAGTTTTATTTATTTTGCAAACGTTTTGGTGCAGATAGTAAAAAAGGGAAATTAATCTGTAATTAATGCTAGGGGACTTAATTTGCTTTAAACTGATCTTTCTCATCTTAAACATTACATTTTGAAATTATACTCAGTACATAAGAAGCTTGTGTGTTTTACTCTCAGTGTACAGGCTTTCACTATGTTCATTCGCCCAAGTGGTCTTTTTCGGAAAATACTAAAATCAATACGACGAGTGGACTTTATAGATCTATTGCTTACACATATTTATACACATTCAGAGCGCGTGCTCATATTCTTCGCGACGCCATTTTGTTTTAAGTTGTTGACCTGCCCATTCAATCCTATATTCAATGGACAATACACGATAACATGTGATGGAAAGTTGGAGAAGGAGACCGTTAAATATTTATTCAGACAAAGTTTGTGAACGCCTCGTCACTTACTGGATTATGCCCCAAACTGCCATAAAAATATCCACGGAAACAGTTGGAATTCACAGTTAAAAATTGTAAACCATGCGAGTTAATACCCTTGAATTGATGAAACGAAAAAATTTCCAGTCTTGACTTTTCTCAAAATGAAGTCCTTTTCACTTCATATGACGTTTAGAAGTACTTGTACTTGGCTCTACATGTTATTAGTTTAACAAAATACTAAATTTTCATATTAACTTTAAAACTATAAAACTAGAATGAACATAAAAGAGAAATTGAATCAACCGTGTCATATTACATTCCCGGCGGGTGTAACTAAACTTGTACATCTATCTAGATCTAGAGAAAACGGCTAAATGTTGCAGTGTGATTGCTGCGATAGCCACGTCTCCTTTACCGCGGACTTAAAAAGATTTTTTTTTTATTTTTATTGCCCTTAAAGATTTTTTGATTGCCCAAGATACATCAGAATAATATGATTTAAACAGCGTTCTACTGCGAATACCGCAATTGATTTATCGCCCTTTAAAAATTGAAAATGTTCAAAATTAAATTTTAGAACGTCAGTTAAGGAGCCACGATACTGTAATGGTTAAGACAGTTTCTTCTCACCTGAACACACGGGGTTCGAATCTGGTTTGGACTTTTTTTTTTTCTTTTTTTTTTTTAACTGGAAGCTTTATAATAACAAATACAGAACACATTTTAACAATTAGATTTTTTTTTTTTTAATGTATCACAAGTGAATCTTGAAGGCCTTGCCTCTCTTGTTCTTTTCTTTAATTAAGTGTGTATCACAAGTAAGTCTTGAAGGCCTTGCCTTTCTTGTTCTGTTTTCTGTTTGACAGTTCTTCTCTGAAGAAATTAGTTTGGAATTAACCATAAAAGAACCCAGCTGTCTCCAAAATACTTCGACGAATTTCAAAGTAAATCCATCAGTGCCTGGACTCTTTCCATTGTGCATATTCTTTAGAGTATACACTGCTTCTTCATGAGTTATTTCACTTTCTTGTGGTAGATCTCTTCTTCGGATAAACTAGGTTTATTTGAACGTGTATCTATAATGTCACATTTTTCATACTTTCTTCTCGTCATGTAAGTCCTCATAAAATTATTTTATGCTGGTCACGAGTTCACCCAGTTCGTATTATATTAATCTTTATCATTTACATTCAACGTATTATATTAATCTTTATCATTTACCTTCAACGTATTGTATTAATCTTTATCATTTACATTCAACGTATTATATTAATCTTTATCATTTACATTCAACGTATTATATTAATCTTCATCATTTACATTCAACGAATTGTATTAATCTTTATCACTTACATTCAACGTATTATATTAATCTGTATCATTTACATTCAACGTATTATATTAATCTTTATCATTTACATTCAACGTATTACATTCATCTTTATCATTTACATTCAACGTATTATATTAATCTTTATCATTAACGTATTATATTAATCTTTATCATTTACATTCAACGTATTATACTAATCTTTATCATTTACATTCAACGTATTATATTAATCTTTATCATTAACGTTTATATTCAACGTATTATATTAATCTTTATCATTTACATTCAACGTATTATATTAATCTTTATCATTCACATTCAACGTATCATATTAATCTTTAACGTATTATATTAATCTTTATCACGTACATTCAACGCATTATATTAATCTTTATCATTTACATTCAACGTATTGCATTAATCTTTATCATTCACATTCAACGTATTATATTAATCTTTATCAATTACATTCAACGTATTATATTTATCTTTATCATTTACATTCAACATATTATATTAATCTTTATCACTTACATTCAACGTATTATATTAATCTTTATCATTTACATTCAACGTATTATAGCAATCTTTATCATTTACATATTGTATTAATCTTTATCATTTAAATTCAACGTATTACATTAATCTTCATCATTTACATTCAGCGTATTATGTTAATCTTTATCATTCACATTCAACATATTGTAATAATCTTTATCAATGACATTTAACGTATTATGTTAATCTTTATCATTTACATTCAACGTATTATATTAATCTTTATCATTAACGTATTATATTAATCTTTATCATTAACGTATTATATTAATCTTTATCATTTATATTCAACGTATTATATTAATCTTTATCATTAACGTATTACATTGATCTTTATCATTTACATTCAACGTATAATATTAATCTTTAACGTATTATTTTAATCTTTATCATTTACATTCAACGCATTATATTAATCTTTATCACTTACATTCAACGTATTATACTGATCTTTATCATTTACATTCAACGTATTATATTAATCTTTATCATTTACATTCAACTACGACAGTAGTTTACTTGAATAGTTTCTCTTTTTGACAGTGTCTTTGATTTCGACAAAACCCTTTACATTTTCCTATCTTTTAACATTGATAATCTTACGATCAGCTCAGGCTGTCTTTCCGCAGCATTTTTTTCTCTTGTCCTACATAGATACATACATACATACATACATACATACATGGACACATACATGGACACATTGAACAATACTGCTTGACTCCAATACCCTCTTCAGAAAAAGATCAGCGGGGAGTTTGCTCCGTAAATGAATCTGGGAGTACAACATAAACCAGAGCAATACAATGTGAAAAAGCATAATGCAACAAATGTGTACTGTCCTCAACAATACGAAACATAACGTAAGAAAATAACAAAATGCAGGCTATCAGGATGTAATACCGCACAATACTTATGATACTTACAAAACGATAAATGTTACGAATACAACACAACACGATACTGTATTAAGCAATACGATGAATGCAACACGATAATGTCATACAATGTAAACTTTTTTCTTCTTTTTCTATAATTCGTATTACCTGTATGTGGTTTAGAGGCCAAGGTTCCTCGTCCTTTTGAGAAAAATAGAACAGAAGACATAAACAATGAAAACAACTCACTGATAAGATTACAATATCACATTTGTTTGCGTATGCAGGCCTATGCATGTTTGTATGTTTTGGACATGTGTGCATGCTTTTGTACGTGTATACACAAAAAAGATATATGTAAACACACACACACACACACACACACACACACACACAAGCGCGCGCGCACGCACACACTATAATTATATATATATATATATATATATATATATATATATATACACTATATAAACACACACACACACACACACACACA
>NC_134895.1:54398083-54483083 GCF_041734735.1 Babylonia areolata | reverse complement strand
CTAGGATTTGGTAAAAAATAAAAATGAAAATAGAAATATTCTTCAGAACACTTTTTAGAAAACCTTGTTTTTGTTTGTGAATTATTTATCGTGTTGGAGAAAGGAATCTAACTTTCACAGTTTTTATCTCCTGTTCAATTTCCACAGAGTATTCTTTTTACTTCTTTTCTTAGGTCAGTGCTATTGTCACCATAGATTTATCTGTCCTTTAGCGAGTTTCTTTGTTTCTACAGAACATCATAAAATGTTTGATTATCGAGAAAAAATTGGAACGGATGTTGTTTCTTCGCCACGCGCATTTATTTTCATGAATCAGTCCTCGCCTCACATCACTGGGGCTAGATTTGCCATCATGCTGTGGACTTGTTCTTGACGTTTTACATCATTCAGGAAATCAGCAAAGACTATGTCTTCACACCAGTCGATGACTGACGTAATGTTGGTTTTATATCATTCAGGAAATCAGCTCGATGGTTAGCATGTAGTTTTTACTTCATTGAGACATTCAGCAAAGTCAGTCGATGAGGAGTTAGTTTTTACATCATTAAGGTAACCAGCTAAGACTTGTCTTCATACCAGTCGACGAGTGATCAATGCTTACCCTCTTCAGCTGATGCGCCACGCTTTAGAACTTTGCAGTTTGTCCTGAGCTTTTATAGACTGAAACATGAAGCCAACTCACCAGTGGAATGTACTGCCAAAGGCAAAACGAAGCGTTGATTCCTTTAAATGCAAATCATTTTCCTTTTTACATTATGCAGCAGCTTCAGTCCGATAAGCATGTCGACAGACACGATGTGACAGCAGAAAATGCGAAATCATCGTCATCGTCATCGTCATGTGCATCATTTGGAAAGAGAACAGAACAAAAACCAATCCAATGGTTTCATCATCAGGATCGCGTGATGAAACATGAAGCCCATCCCCCCCCAGTGGAATTTACTGCCAAAGGCAAAGGTGATTTGGTCTGTGGGCTTCTTAGCTATATTGATCAATGCAAGCAGTTTTTGTCTTTTTCCCCCGTGTGTGTGAGAGAGAGAGAGAGAGAGAGAGAGAATGCATGTGTCTTTGTGAAATCCGTCTGAGGGCAATTTTATCGTTCAACACGTGACGGTGCGTCAGCAGAAAAATGCATCATTTCATTAAAAAAAACAAGAGAGGCAAGGCCTTCAAGACTCACTTGTGATGCACCAAAACGTTTGCAAAATAAATAAAACTTCCATGCTTAGCAAAAGAAGTTCCTGCTTGAAAAAAAAGAGAGATAATAATGACTGCTCTTGTTGTTGGGTCAGAATATCAGATCAAAGTGCCAAGTTTAGAGAATACAAAAAATATAAATATAACAGTAAATGCAGTTTGCATATAATTTGGAGTTGGGTTTTTGTGTGTGTGTGTTTTTTTTTTTGTTTTGTTTTTTGTTTTTTGTGCCCATCCCAGAGGTGCAATATTGTTTTAAACAAGATGACTGGAGAGAACTGAATTTTTCCTATTTTTATGCCTAATTTGGGGTCAACTGACAAAGTATTTGCAGAGAAAATGTCAATGTTAAAGTTTACGACGACACACACACACACACACACACACACACACACACACACACACACACACACACACACACACACACACAGACAATAGAACACCGGGTTGAAACATAGGCTCACTTTGTTTACACAAGTGAGTCAAATATAATAATAATAATAATTTTTAAAATGTATTTTTTAAAATTAAAGAAACACGCCTGGAGCCAACTGCATGATTTTTAATTGGGATTGTGTGAAGTCGTTAACTTATTCTTCTTCAGCGTTCCCTGGCCACGCTAGATTTTCAGTCCGGTCAGATCAGCGAAGTCCGTGGTCCATCGCAGGGACCCCGCCGATCCCCACAGTTTCTCCTGGAACCCCACAGGTCTGGGTCATGCCTGGCGTCTCAGAGCGTGGAAGGTGGGGCAGGACTGCAGGATATGGGAGGGGGTCTGTGGGCCTGTGCCACAAGGGCACTGGTCAGAAGGTGGTATCTTCAGACGGCGGAGATGGGAGAGGAGCTGACTTTAAATGCAGTTGAACTTCCTCATCGTTTACCTATCATCTGAAATGTGTAATATTGTTGAAAGAAATTTGCTAAATTCCTTTCTGTCTTTTGAAGTTAACACTTCTCACTTATTAAATGCTTAAAGAACTGGCAGGGCTGTTAAGAGCATGGCATTTAGGTTATTACTAAATGCCCCATACACAAATATTGTGAAAATACTGAATGCATTTGCAAAGGACGTTTAACGGTAGAGCACGTTTTAACCTGCTGTTTAGAAATGAAATCTTTTTTGCCTCCAGAAATTACTGAACACATGTTACCAGTTTCAAACGTTATTATTATCAAATGTTGTTGTTGTTGTTTTTAAGTTATATAATTATTTCAAAATGTTCTTTATTAAAGTTAGCTAAAATAGTCCAGTTGGTTGTTTATTGTAGGTCCCCACATCAACCTCTTTTCAAATAATAAACTACATAAGTAGTGCATACAATATTTGATTATTGATTTTTTTTCCTAATCCCGCTTCCCCCGTCCCCCTCTCACACACACCCTTCCAATCACTGACACCCACCCTCTCCATTTTACATTTTGAACTCTTTCTTTTGCACATTCTGTTCTCTCTCTCTCTCTCTCTCTCTCTCTCTCTCTCTCTCTCTGTCTCTCTCTGTGTCTCTGTCTCTCTCTTCCTTTCTTAGTCCCCTCCCCCTCGCTCCCCCTCCCCTCCACCTCGACCGACCCCGTTTTCATTCAAATATACAGAAATGTTGATTTGTAATTAATAATAGCAATCATCATCATCATGAAAGAAATGACAATAATCCAAATAATGGTAATAATTATGTTAATAATATCATTTATTTTCAGTCTAAAATATTATCATCGATGATCAGACTATAAATGAATAAACGAAACGTTCACAGTCTGAAAATTGTGGCCTGTTCCGCTCTGTCCAGCTCATGGATGCCGTCGTTTTCGTCTTTCGGCCCGATGTCCAGACGTTGGCGCCATGCTTTCCTGAAGCTGTGTCTCAGTATGGCCTTTGCCTTGCTGTAGGACGCTGGGTGGGCTGGCTGCTCTAACTGAGTGGTAAACAAGGTTGACAGAACAACATGACGTTCTCGGGTGGAGGTCACTTGTTGTGCGTGTCGTTCCTCATGCGCCCAACCCACCCAGCTCGGTCATCAGTTTGGGGGCTCTCGGTTTCACATTTCTAATCGAGTGCTGCCTCTGGGTTAGTGTTTTGCAGTGATTCAAATCGCTCTGTCCCGTCATGACAACTTTCGTGGCTTTGTGCCCTCGTCCTTTTAGGAAGAAGGTCGTGCATGTTTGGAGTTTGGGGCTGTTTGCTTGCCTGGCTTCATTGTAAGCCCACGATTTATCGCAATCCCACGATTTCTCTCAATGGGGGACGAAGACAATGACGATCATGATAATGACAGTGGCGTTAGTGAAGACATGAACAACAGACGGTGAAGTTGATGGCACAGTACTGGTTTAAAAAAAATGTGTGAATACATGTGTATGTCATTGAGTGAATAAGTGAGTGAGTGAGTGAGTGAGTTAGTGTGTGTGTGTGTGTGTGTGTGTGTGTGTGTGTGTGTGTTTGTGTGTGTGTGTGTGTGTTTCCTTTTGTGTGTACTTGGCTGGTTGATTTGTTATTCTTTCACTGTTTTCAAAGTAATATTTTCATGTTGTGAGCGTCTTCTTTGATTCTAGGAATCTATTTTCAGTGCAGTTTTGCATGCGAAAGGATGCTGACACAAACTGATGAACATATGAGCAAGCATGAAATGAAGAACATTAAAAAAAAATGTGACAGAAAAGGTTGCATCACAACAAACATCAAAACCATTAATTTGTTCCAATTTTCACGCTCCTTACGTGAGGGCAGGACATTTTGAAACACGTTTTCTTTCATATTGATGTAGAAAGTTAATCATTTTGCTGTTATTCCTAACATCCCTCGCCTAAAATTGGGTTCAGGTCTTATCATATTATATCATATTATGTTATATTTACGCATACCCAGTTGCAAATACTCGACTGTTGGCCGCCGTTCTTTCTCTGTCTCTGGACCTTGCAATTGGAATGAACTTTCTCTTTCGCTTCGTCAAGGCCTTAAAACCCACCGCTTCCCAAAATAGCCTCCCTTCCCTGCCTCTTCCTTGTCTTCAGCTTCTCCAGTTTTAGAGTTATGCATGCGTCTGAATGACTGGTGCGCTTTGATTTGTCTCTGCACAAAATTCAGCGCTATATAAATACCATTATTACTACTACTACTACTACTACTACTACTATCTTATTTCTCTTGGATTTATAGACACTGCTTTAGTTTCGTTGCTTGCTGTTGATTCCGATGTTGAATTTGAAGTCGAATCATTGCAGTGATCCATCTTATGTGAAATACAATGAATAGATGTGTTTCAGTGTCATTACTGTTGATATCTTCGCTAACGCCACTGTCACTATCATGATTGTCGTTGTCATCGCCCCCCCCCCCCCCCCCCCCAAAAAAAAAAAGGAAAACAAACGACGACAACAAAAAAAACCAAAATCTGATGATAAAACAGGGCAGGTAAACTATCAGTTCAGTGAACAAAACCTGATGATAAAACAGGGCAGGAAAACTATCAGTTCAGTGAACAAAACCTGATGATAAAACAGGGCAGGTAAACTATCAGTTCAGTGAACAAAACCTGATGATAAAACAGGGCAGGTAAACTATCAGTTCAGTGAACAAAATCTGATGATAAAACAGGGCAGGTACACTATCAGTTCAGTGAACAAAACCTGATGATAAAACAGGGCAGGTACACTATCAGTTCTGTGAACAAAACCTGATGATAAAACAGGGCAGGTACACTATCAGTTCAGTGAACAAAACCTGATGATAAAACAGGGCAGGAAAACTATCAGTTCAGTGAACAAAATCTGATGATAAAACAGGGCAGGTAAACTATCAGTTCAGTGAACAAAACCTGATGATAAAACAGGGCAGGTACACTATCAGTTCAGTGAACAAAACCTGATGATAAAACAGGGCAGGTACACTATCAGTTCAGTGAACAAAACCTGATGATAAAACAGGGCAGGAAAACTATCAGTTCAGTGAACAAAATCTGATGATAAAACAGGGCAGGTAAACTATCAGTTCAGTGAACAAAACCTGATGATAAAACAGGGCAGGTAAACTATCAGTTCAGTGAACAAAACCTGATGATAAAACAGGGCAGGTAAACTATCAGTTCAGTGAACAAAAGACAGAGCGTTCCCTCCTAGCTCTATATACCGCAACGCGCGGCTCTCGTGTGCATTCCGTTAAGGTCTGCAATAACTTCGCAGGAATTTTCAATGAGATGAACCTGGTAAGTTTCGCTTTTTTGTTTTCAAACAGACATACACATTTGTGTGTAGCACTAAACTGCAAACCGACTGACGGACTGAGAGTGACAAAGAGACAGGGGCACAACTCACAACAGTCAGCACAATGGCCAGTTCACTGAACATTGTATCCCTTTAACAGAATATAACAGTTAACCACAGATATAAGCATGTCCTTGATTCCATCGCAATGCTGAATGGCTTCTTTTCCTTTTTCTTTTTCCTTTTCTTCGCGGATATCGTTGTTTTGTTGACCTGAGAAAAGCATTTGACTTTGTGCAACGGCAGTCTTTATTTGATATTTTGATTCAGAATGGCATAAATGAAACATTTATGAATACTATCATTGCTGTGTATAAATGTGTTACGTCTTGTGTACATATTGAAGATAAGTTATCAGTTTTTCGATTGTCCCGTTGGCCTAAGGCAGGGATGTATTTTAAGCCCTATATTGTTTTCGTGATTTGTTAACGAAATTGCATCAGCATTTGAAAACAATGGTATTCATGGAATTAAGTTTTTGCCGGATTTATTGGAGTTGTACATTCTTCTGTTCGCGGATGATATTGTTCTGCTATCTAACACTGCGACTGGTCTGCAAAATCAAATAAATATTCTGAATTCATTCATTCATTTTGCCCATCGCTCCTGGTGGAGCATAGGCCATCGACGACCCCTCGCCATCGCACTCTGTTCTGGGCTGTTCTGGCCATTCCAGTCCAGTTGGTCCCTTGCTGCTTCAGCTCTGCCTCGGTATCTCGCCTCCAGCTGTTGCGAGGCCGGCCTCTCTTCCTCTTTCCCTGCGGGTTCCAGGTCAGGGCTTGGCGTGTGATGCTGGACGCTGGCTTCCTGAGGGTGTGTCCGATCCAGCCCCACTTCCTCCGCAGTATCTGCTTGGCCACTGGTTCCTGTCCCACTCGCTCCCACAGATCTTCGAATAACGTATGTAAAACACTCTTCCTGAGTGTAAATACTGACAAAACTAAAGTGATGGTTTTTCGAAAAGGTGGCTTTGGGGGAAGAAATGAAAAGTGGAATCTCGATGGAAATGCCCTGTAGTAAATGAATATAATTATTTAGGGTTTGTTTTTACAACAAAAACGAGTATAATCAGAGGAGTAGAGACCTTAGCAGTAAAAGGCAAATATGCATGTATTGACTGTATAAGATATTATAACGAAGCTGAATGATATTTCCAAAAACTGTTTTTTTCAAAATATTTGATGCTCAGGTACAGTCCATTCTTTTGTACGCTTCTGAGATGTGGGGTCTCAACAGACTTGATACAGAGACCATGATTGCACTTTGTTAATAATAATGATAATAATAATAATAATAATGGATACTTATATAGCACACTATCCAGAAATCTGCTCTAGGTACTTTACAAAAACGCTGCTGTTTCAGTCCCCCACTTACATTAATTGGAAATCCGTCCCAAAGCGTCATGCCTTCCTCCGCCTTACGGACACAAACTTTTCTGCGTTTGTTTTATATTTCAATACACTCCGTGCGTGTTTGGACATGTGTGTGCCTTGTTTTAACCTCTCGACAGGTTTTCACCATTTACACTTCGGTGTGTGCCGATTGCTGCCC
Organism: Babylonia areolata; assembly: GCF_041734735.1. Lineage (NCBI taxonomy): Eukaryota > Metazoa > Mollusca > Gastropoda > Neogastropoda > Buccinidae > Babylonia > Babylonia areolata. The sequence continues at coordinate 54,476,078 of NC_134895.1, read as the reverse complement.
ACTGCTGAACATTACCCAAAAGTGTTCAGATTGCGTTATTGGCAGGTTTTTGACCGACACTTGACCATTTAATCAAAAACTGGTAATGAAGTATTACGACTTTTTGGCAGGATTTAACCATAGCTATTAACTGACCACTGCTGACTTCTGCTGACTGATACTGACCACTACATGCCCATGCTGACAACTAATTACAAACTGAAAGTGTTCTTGTAATTCGTGTGCATCGTTTTTGACGGTTGGTAGGTTTTTGACTGTTAACTTACAACAGCTGACCACTAACTCTTCAGATTGTGTTACTATGTGACGCTGTCGAAGTATGATTTCTCGACAGGAATTCATATAGGGTGTGTGTGTGTGTGTGTGTGTGTGTGTGTGTGTGTGTGTGTGTGTGTGTGTGTGTAATTTCTTTCGAGTGCTAAGGAACAATAGGTGACGACGTGCACACTTGGATAATACCCCAAATCTGTGCTTGAAGAAAGTAATCGAAAGAAAAAATAATAAATTACGAATATGAGATCAGACACGCATGTAATCGTGTTCTAAATGACATGACTCTTTCCTATTTTTCCTAGTCTATATTTTTTTGCCAATCTGCAAAGTAACTGATTTTCCCAGAATGTACAAAATCTGTTGTGGTTGTTGTTCTACGAAGAGAATAGCACTCACTCAAAAATCATGCCGAAAATGCGAGAAAAACTGGTGTTTAAAACACATTATCCATGTTCCAATAATCTCAAATTTCAAATGTCCGGATTTTTGTGAATTTAACAGGCCCGTACAAATACACATCTCTCTCTCTCTCTCTCTCTCTCTCTCTCTCTCTCTCCCTCACTCTCAGTGTCTTTTATCCATTTCAGTACTTTCTTTTATTTTCATTTGTCTTTCTTTTTATTTTCAACACAAAAAGCACATTTAATGTGCATGGATAATTTGATATCTTGTCAAGATGGTTGTGCACATTTTGTGACTTAAAAATAGTATACGAAAAAAATGAAAAAAATATAAAAGTCTTTGAATAAAATGTCGAAAGTCAAATGCAGGAAACACTTCAGATTGAGGTCCTGGATATTCACGTTAAAAATAAAAAGCAGGCGTATTAGTAATCCATTTCCCTGCTCAATTCATCCAAGAGTAATCGCCAGTTAAACATGACAGACATTTGAACTGGGAACATATCTATATTCCCCCACTTTTAAGTTCCCCTAGGTCTGTATATGCCCCAGGTGTATGATCCTACAGATTTGTGGTGGTAGGTCTATATGCCCTAGGTTAATGTTCCCACAGATCTGTTCCCTCGTGTCTGCATATCCTAAATCTTTGTTTCATTACCAATGCACTTTTGGATTTTCGTCAGTGGAAAGCAGTGGCCAATAGTGGTCAGTGGTCAAAACCAATTAAAAAGTTATAGTATTGCATAAGAGAGTTTCCATAATTCATAATGTTAACATAACACTTCATGGTTGTAATGCGGAATTCTGACATTTTGGGGATCATAGTCAACTCTAGTCCGCAGTGGTCAGCAATGATCAATAGAAGTCAGTAGTGATCAGTGTCGCGAGATGGATTACATTTTGACCTTTTGTTCTTTTCTATTTCGTGTGCCTGTCAGGTATGGATATATTTGTATCATGTGTAAACTTCGAACGCCTGTTGTTTTTGTCTGTTTGAGTTGCACATAGTGGCATTTCTTGGGTTTTCACGTGCTGGTTTTTTTTTGGTTTTTTTTCTCCATTAAGGTGTACTCAGGGCAGCAGCAGCTGAAATTTTAAAAACTGGTTTTTGGAAGACAGACGCGCGGTAGAGCTCTCAAAAAGTAACACCTGGATGTTGTGTGTGTGGCAATATGTGTTGCCCAGTTCTGAGCAACATGTGGGTGTTGAAGTCGGGTTTCCTGACTAAACAAGTTAACCATGGGAACAAGCTGTTCCATGTGAGTAGCTTATATTTATGTTCGTTAAACATTTAAATTTTGTTCTTGTTTTTTGTGTGAATGCCACTTTGGATGAATAGGATGGGGTATCTTTCAAAATGCTTCTGTATAATGTAAAAGTGGTTTGCTAGCTCGTTTGATGTTATACGTCGTTATTTGATTTTCTTGTTGCACTTAATCAAATCAGTACTCTTCGTAGATAAAAAGCTTCCTAGAATTTTGGGGAATAAAGTTCATTGTTGTAATTCTTTCGTATATTAATACGTCCCAAGTAATGGTGGTGGTAGTGGCAGTAGAAGTAGTAGTAGTGGTGGTGGTTTTGGAGCTGGTTGGGTTTTGCGTAAACCATTTATTGGAACTGAGCCATTGTTGCAAAGTACAGTGGTTAATGCACACTTTCTAACAGCATAATTGAATTAATCCTAAAATCGTTCTTCTGATGTTTATGCTAGTTTCGGGATAATACTGTCATAGTAATCTTGGCCTTTTAGGCCTGTTCTTGGTATTTTCTTTTCCGCCCGAGTCCGCTGGGACGGCAAACGGGCCAACGTCTCTTCGCCAGACTGCAACGGCGTTCTAGGTTGAGCGTGGACACTACAGCCCATTTATTGCCTTTCGCCCCACCAAATTATTCCCCTTTTCCCGGTCCAACTACGCCCCTTGACCATCCCCCAACATCACCCTTTCACCCATCTTATCGTCGTCCTTCGTCGCGGTCATCGTCGTTCAACTTCATCTTGTGTGGAACTTATCCCTTCAGCTCTTGCACCAGCCCCTTCATCAGTGCCGCTCGCCGTCTGCGGTCAGGGGTTGGTGGGAGAGGTCAGGGGTAGGTGAGAGAGATCAGGGGTAGGTGGGAGAGGTCAAGATTTGTGCTTGTCTCCTCCCCTTCTTTCCCTCATGTTCCAGCTTCAGAGGGAGGGCAAAAGGACATCCATCATCGACTTTCGTAATCAGTCATCATTTGGGATCCAAGTATGTGTGTGAAATCATGCACATGTGTTGGAGCGTGTGTGTGTGTGTGTGTGTGTGTGTGTGTGTGTGCGTGCGTGTGCGTGCGTGCATGTGTGTGCTTTGAGTGCATGAGTTGTATGTCAAAGTTTATAATAGTATATTTTTTATTGGTTCGGGGTTTGCAATTGTTTGCGTGGGAATAAAACTTTATTCAACTTCCCAAGTTCCTGATTCCTTTTGTGTGAGAAGGTAGGTCCCGTCCAAGGGCGCGACAGTCAGTCAACGACCAGTTCTAATACTGACAAAACAAATCACAGAAATATACACTGAACACATTTTAGAAAGCTGTCAGCAGTGGTCAGTTTACGATAAAAAAAAAAAATCTAACGCGTGATATTAATGCACAAACGAGACAAACAACGAATTAGAACACTCTTGCGTTGGGGTCAGTGGTGGCAAGTAGAGGCCAGGACTGGTCAACATTGATGAGCAGTGGACAGCTAATAGTCAAATCATGTCAAGAAGTCATAACACTGCGTAACGGTCACAGTCATGCAATCGGACACTATTAAAAGTTATCAGAATCTGAACAGTTAGCGGTCAGCACCGGTCAGTAGTACACAGGCAGCTTACAAAATATTGCTCAGACATGACAAAACAGCCCAATGCACTTTAGGCTGTGGTCAGTTAGGATCAGTAGTGGCCATAGACCTGTGGGAACATAAACCTGTGGGAACACTGATGTGGGGGAACACAGGGATGATCCCTTTGAACCCCGGAGTGCGACTGCAGGAGGTTTTATGAACAAGATGTAAGAAACAATTCACGTTCTTCAAATTTTCTTCAAGCCAATAGTGTTTTTCGTACCTTGACTGGGTGTGATGAATTGATAAAAATCAACAAACTAATCTACTTTTCTCCCGATCTCCTGTACCCACCCACCCCCCTCCACACACACACACAAGCACACACAAACGCGCGCGCAAAAGCTTGATTCTTCAGTGTTAAAAACAGCCAAAGTACATACGTTTGATAGTCTAATTCGCAATGACATCACGAAAGACGCTATCATTGATATGACGTGCAGTAAAGATGGAATGAACTGACCAGACCAAAATACCAACTCTTAAAGAGTGTGGTGATAAACTTTAACACCGTGTGTCTTGTGTCCTAGATGACAGAAAAGCTTGTGTAACCACTGTTTAGTTGTTGTGGGTTTTTGGGGGTTTTTTTTTGTTTGTTGTTTTTTTTACATTCCGACAGTGAACTCTGCTTCTCTGATGTGTGTGTGACTTACATGAGCGTCGTTGCTCTCATTAGTGTGTTTCTGTGTGGTTTTTGTTTGTTTTGTTTTTTTTTTGTTGTTTTTTTTTTGGGGGGGGGGAGGGGGGACACTGGGGTTTTTTTTGTGTTTTTTTGTTTTGTTTGTTTGTTTGTTTGATCTTTTCGTCTCAACGAGTATGCTTTGAAGTAGCTTCAAATTCTGGCTTGAAAGAAATGTGGCTGTTCATCTGAAAGTGAAAGTGGTTTGCCTGCAGTGTACAAGAAACATAATGCTAGCGATAACAATAATGAGGGATGTGGAATAAGCATGCATACTTCTTTACCTCCAGCCCTCAAAACAAAAAAGAGAGATAAATTCAACAACATTAAAAAAAAAAAAAAAAAAAAAAACGATTAAGATAACAGGCATGTATAATCACACACATACATAACATATGCAAGTACACATTAGAGCGAGTATGTGACCTGCTTTTTTATTTTTTTTTTTTAATAATAAACAGTACCTATCTCTGAAGTCAGTATTCGAGATATAAAAATGCAGTGAATAGTACTTTATTTTCATTATATATTGTATTGTTTACTTGCATGAAACAAACTGAAAGATTAGCCATTAACAGCATCACACCAGGAGCATATCAAACAGAACTATTTTTCTTAATAGCCGAGTGGCTAAAGCGTTGGACTTTCAATCTGAGGGTCCCGGGTTCGAATCTCGGTGGCGTCTGGTGGGTAAAGGGTGGAGATTTTTCCGATCTCCCAGGTCAACATTTGTGCAGACCTGCCAGTGCCTGCACCCCCTTCGTGTGTATACGCACGCAGAAGATCAAATACGCACGTTAAAGATCCTGTAATCCATGTCAGCATTCGGTGGGTTATGGAAACAAGAACATACCCAGCATGCACACCCCCGAAAACGGAGTATGGCTGCCTACATGGCGGGGTAAATAAACAAAACGGTCATGCACGCAAAATGTTAAATGTAACATGTTTGTCTGAGTGTGTAGTTGTGCATGCCTAAAATTTAATTGAATGACACAGGAAACGAATGATGAGCGCCCAATGGCAGCCGTCAGTCGGCTCTACCCAGGTGAGCAGCCTGTTGTGTAAATGACTCCGTGTGTGTAAAGCGCTTAGAGCTTGGTCTCCGACCGAGGATAGGCGCTATATAAATATCCATATCCATATAAAACAAATATCCATATCTATATCAATCAATATCTTAGTCAAATATGTCATTATGATGCATCGTAACAAAACATCCCACCGAGTCATTTTATGTTCTAGGCAAATACAAAATGGGAAATCAGCAAGTTTATTCAAAACGGTTCATGAACAACTGTTCGCCGGTAGATTCAAAACTGACCCGGCGATTCATGAAGACAATGACAACTACATTACGACCTGACCTTTATCTGATCTTTTCAAACGCGTCCGAAATGATTTGCTGACTGGACGTGATTCTTTTTCATCCCGCCACACTTTCTGCTATAAAGTCGCAGTCTTCGAAAATATTAGTTCTTTTTTCTGTTTAATGTAATTTCCTTATTGTAGAAATTCTACGTTTTGCTTGCTTGTTTCAAAGTAACCATGATATTTTCAGCGACATAATAAATGAAATATTAACTACTTAACCTCACCTATTACCTAATACCTTGTATTATCTATATTGTCAAAAGTGTCGGTTTTTAATATCTAAAATGGCTTAATATCGAAGTTGCCGAACTGGGAAAAGTAAGACCCTCTTCTAATTGTGTCTGTTCAGAAAGCGCGCATTTCTGAGATGAGGATGACTTTGGTGCAATGACTCAGCTTTACCTTCAAACGAATTCCAAGTCCTTTAACCAGACAGTTGAGTGAAAACACGCGTCAAGCCACATTAACACAGATTCTTTCCGGTAAGTTTCATATATCTATTTCCGTAATACTGATATCTTGATCCCGTGTACCGATACTGTCTATTGATAACTGCATCTTATAAATCAGGTTTGAGTATGGGTGCTTCATCAACAGCTCAGAAGCCGGACGCATCAGTTCACACTCGCAGATGTTTTGTGTGTCCAAACCTTTGGGCAAAACCTGTAATGACGACCCCTATTTCTGCACCAATCAGATGTTTTCAGCTGTACGCTATCCCTATTCCTGGACCAATCAGATGTGTTCAGCTGTACGCTATCCCTATTCCTGGACCAATCACATGTCTTCAGCTGTACGCTATCCCTATTTTTGCACCAATCAGATGTCTTAAGTTGTACGGTATCCCTATTTTTGCACCAATCAGAAGTCTTCTTATTTTCTCTGCTATCTCTTCCGCTGTATGCTGTTTCTATTTGCGCATCAACCACATCTGTTCAGTTGTATGGTGCTCCTAGTCCTGCGCAAGCCAGATACGTTGAGTTCTTCACTATTAAAATTCTCACACCAAAATAGGTCTGTTCAACTGCATGCTGCTGCAGTTTCAACATTAGAAACCAGAAAGATCCTTTCAGCAGCATGATATTAATGCTCCCTCATCTTTCATATCTCAGTAACACATTACCGAGACACAAACATTAGTCAGTGATTCACTATATGCCATATCTACCTCCATATAAAATTTTACAGTTGTGTTCTGTTCTGTACCTATCATACCTCGGATTCGAATCACAAAAAAATATATCAATGACATGAATGAAATCACAACATTTATGTTTTCTTTATAAAAAGAAGCACAGTCTCTATCTATGTGTGTCAATCTGAATATTTGTCACAAATGAAACTGAAACGACGTTGAGCCAAGAAAAAAGATCTACTGTTGAATCTTTCTTAAGTTGAAAATATGGTTTTGATCGATTTTGGATCAAGTATAAAAAAAAAAGAAAAGTATATACTGCAGTTCATTATTGGTTAATCGACAATCCCCACTGGTCGGCCCAGACAGTCAATGGTAAACCCTTAAAAGGCAATTGTTCCAACATCCTATGAAAACGCCAGGCCTTTGCAATAAGCTGGGCTAACACCGTTTCAAAATACTATTTTTCGGTCAACTCAAAAGCAAGAATAAAGCAACTTCAGTGACGGAACGTTCCACGCACAAATTTCATTTTTGTATCAATGGTGTTTGTTTGCTTGTTTTCATTGTTTGTTTATTGATTGTTTCCTGTTGAGTGGGCTGTGGCAAATAGTAACTGAAGGTGGTAGAGCTAAATGCTGGCTCTGGTGAAGATATTTGTGAGCTACAACTCTCTCTCTCTCTTTCTCTCTCTCTCTCTCACTCCCTCTTCCTCTCTCCTGTAGTGTCTACCACAGAGATTGCAGGGCATCTAGGGACGTCCAAAGCATGCAAAAGACACCATCTGAACGTCTCACATTGAAGTACTAGAGTAATATACAATTCATTCATTGTCAGGGCTAAGCGGCCTGGCCGTCACAGGAAGATAAAGCGGCTAATACTTGTGTTCCTTCTGATAGCTTTGCTTTCACCTTTGTCCAGTACACTCCAGCTTTAATTTGAGAACAAGAAGCTCAGGATGAACACCCACTGTTCCGTTTGTAATGACCACCATTGCTGAATACAGCACACCTCATTCCATGTTCCACTCATGTTGGCCATCAATCGTCTTCAGAGGTAAGTATATCACATGCAGTCCTGAAGGAAGGTTTTTCACGAATTCCATGCGTTATCAAAAAATAACAAAAACTCACTCCCGCATCCATTTTGAAATATGTCATGATATAATGCTGGGTGTCCGGATACATCTTTCCTTTTCTCAGATACCTTCACGTGCAAGGCTAAATATTTTCCAGTCAGTTGAGTGGTATAGTTGATCATTCTGAAGAGAAATATCCTGTAGTTTTCCATCTCAAGACTGTGCCTGTTTGCTAAACCCTTTCAACAAATTCCTCCAAACAAAATTGATGTGAATTCTCCATTGAAAGTATGACCATGAGCACTGCCGTCCAGACATCCGAGTTACTGCACATACTGAAGCCAAGTGAAAACCCGAAATTTACTGCGTTATTTCATCAGTCACAGAGGTGCCCTTAAAACCGGTGAGTGTCATCACAGTATGGTTCGAAAATTCAGCCGACAAGAGTAAGGTGGGAGGTTGAGGGGAGTGAGGGGTGAGAATAACGCCCGTCGGAGACAGTTGGAGGCGTGGGGGTGGGGGTGGGGGGGTGAGAATAACGCCCATCGTGTGACGAGGTTGGGAGACATGGGGCAGGAAGGTCAGGCTGACAAAGTGCAGGGAGACAGACAAAGGGAACTGTGGTGATAGAAGGCAGCGATCATCAAGAGTCCTTGTCCTGTTTGAGGGGCTTCTTCTTCACCTTCTTGCTCCTTTCCCAGCGCACTGTCTCGGCTTCCAGGGCCGCCAGCTCCATCAGACGCTGCTGGAAGGAGGGCGGAGCGCCCGGTACAGGGTCACTGTACTTGGGATCCGCTGAACACACACACACACACACACACACACACACACACACACACACTGCTATATCGTAAAAGGCTGATGCACTGAATAAACGTGCGGTATGTCTATCATAAAACACAGATGCACCAATTCTCACTGCTCTGACTCTCACACTGCTTCATCAACCACAACATGATTTACAGATTTTCAAGGTAACAGCCACATGACTGTCAAGTAATCCCTTGAATATTTGATTTGGCATATATTTTCACACAAACATCAGAACGGAATAATAAATTCAACAATGTAATAGCTGTCGGCAATAGCAATTTTTACATAAGAGCAACATTTGCCAATTAACTGTTACATAAGTAACCTTTTGCCTTATGACTATTTGCTGTCAAATATACTTGTTTACAGTATTGTTTATTGAATAACGTTTAGGTACTGCTTGTTTAGTAATCGTGCCAAGCATTGGGGCAAGTGTGTATTCCAGAAGTGTGTCACATTATCTATTGCAATCTTAAATTAGTGTGGTGTAAAGTTCTAAAGTAAAAGTGACACAGACAATCGTGAAGCAAAATACAGTTGACTTACATTTAAGAAACAGCAACCCAACAAAAAAAGTTATACCTCAAATCTAACAGTACTGTTTTCTTTAAAGACACAAAAAATGTTCACATCGGACATTAAATACTCCTAGCATTTCTTTTTTTTTTTTATATATGATTCTGCTGTCAATGTGACAGAACTATTTCAAACAGAATAATAATTGTTTCTTTTTAGGAGACGATTGTTTCAAAAACAACAACAACAAAAAGTGACCAAAAAGCAGCACTTCTGATCATTCTTGTTGGGCTTCACGATCGTAACAAAGACGAAAAAGTAGCATCGCTACTGACCATCCTTGGACTTGACAACGTTGCCCATGGCGAGAGCAGTGACAGCAGACGAGGGATGCACAGTGTGCAACGTGGACGTAGCACCCGGAACTGGGCGGCGCGCTGGCAGCGTGGCGGAAGGGGAAGTGAACACGCCACTGCCACTTCCGCTTCCGTTGACGATGGAATTGGACAGAGACTTGCTGGAGGAATGGGAGGCTGAAGAGGTAATGATGGCGGTAGTGGTGGTGGAGTTGCTGGCGGCGGCGATGGAGGCTGAGCCGCGGATGTGGAGTTGGGGGTTAGGGCTCCATAGTGTGCCCATCGCTAGCAGGTCCTCCTCTTGCCCTGCCACAGTGTTGCCACAAACTGCGGTGTTACAGGGGTCTTACGTATACCTGCTGCTGCGTCATGTGTTGACCTGCGCTGCAATGGACTGTACTGTGTTGTGCTGATCTGTACTGTACAGTTCTGTACTTGGCTGTATTGCATTGTATTGCATTGTATTGTATTGTATTGTATTGTATTGTATTGTATACTTATATCACAGACTGACGTACGTTTACGGTTGGGCCAACAGCAAAATGAGAACTGCAGTATCAATGGTGTCTCCAATGCACTGAGAAACCTTTTACAGCTTTGTCTTTTGTGAAGGACTATGACTCTCAAACTAGGAGGCAAAATTGCACTGGCTTTTTGTGCTGCAGCCTTGGGGGCGAGTTGGCCTTTGGGAACCATCCCCCAACGCCGACTGTCCTGAAACCGTCTTGGCCGAGAGTGTGGGGATGTAACTTGGGCAATGCACTTTCAACTATAATCAAATTCTAGCCCAGATAGTCGGAACAGCAGTTGCCTCCTCTGCTGTTCTGATGGTCAAAGTCGGACACGACTGACTATCATATATATATATATATGATAGTGTGTGTGTGTGTGTGTGTGTGTGTGTGTGTGTGTGTGTGTGTGTGTGTTGCACTGCACTGCATTGTTTGGCATTGTATCATACTGTACTGCGCTGCACTTCAATCCATTCACTATATGTTGTTTTTACTGTACTGCACTACTGTTCTGCACTGTTTTTCTAATTCACTGTTCTGGTAGTGCACTGTATTGTAAAAATCTGTATGGTATTATTATATTTCATGCGCTATACTATATTGTGCCGTACTGTACTGTTCTGTGCTGTATTAGGGCGCATTGCTATGTGCTGTATTGCTGTATTGTACTGAATAGTATCTTATCGAATAGCGCTCTGTTGTACTTTATTGCGTAAAAAGCGAAACACATCCAGCCTCAAATCTGAAAGTATGATAAACAACTATTTACCACTACAATCACCACTAACACTTTAAAAAAAATTGAGGCTAAAATAAAAATATTGCACAAAACTACAGAATACTGCTCATGAGACACTGCTCAAAAGATCAGTTTAAAAAGAAAGGTTATATAAAACGAATATTTGAAGCAGACGTATACAATGAAATATATCTTATTTCTTTCAAAAACAACATCACGACACGATATTCTTTAACCCCACCCCACCCCCAAGTCCCCCCCTCCCCTACCCCCGCCCCGCCCCCCTATCAGGGTTTACACTCCCACAAGAAATCTCCGCTCTTCCTCTGACTGTTACCTTTTGAAACTTCCTCATGTCAATACAAGAACCGATGGTGAACGCTTTTTCTTCTTTGCTGCTCACATCTAGAACAACCTTCCTCATCATATCTGTGCATCTGATTCTATTTCTGCTTTTCGCTCATGACTAAAGACTCACCTTTTTAAAACCTATCTTTTAGTACTCTCGGCTTCCTTTTCTCCGACACCACCCATGTCAGCTCACTTTGGATGTATGAAGAGTGGGACAGGGGGAATGTGAGTTGGGGAAGGGTTTTTTGAGAAAGAGTGGTCATGAATGTTTTATGTTACTTGTAATATTTTTCTTTCATGTAAAGCGCCCTGAGCTCTTAGTGAGAAAGGGCGCTATATAAATGTACATCATTATTATTATTGAATCACCAAGCGTGTACCTGTGGCTCCATGACAGCTCCGTTGGGAGTGGATGTGGTCAGCCCTCAGCACGTTGTTCTTGATGCCATTGGCACGCTGAGGAAGCTGCTTACTGCCTGACACACAGCTGGCCAGAGGGCGGACCTCCCCCTGACACTGGTCCACAGGCCCTGGAGGAAAGCACAGACAGTTTTTCACTTTCGGCTTCTGCTTTTCTTTCTTCTTTCATTCTTTTCCAAGGAAGTCTAACAGCGCTCGGACAAATCCGTAATAGGCTACACCACATCTGCTAAGCAGATGCCTGACAGGCAGCTTAAGCCAGAGCATTAGTCAGGTTCTGAGTGCATGCATATAAAGTTGTACACTTTTCACAGTGGATTTCTGCTGTAGAATTTTGCCAGAGGACAACACTTATGTTGCCATGGGTTCTTTTCCAGTCTGTGCTGCACAAGTGACCTCGGTTTATCGTCTCATCTGAATGCCTATACGCTCAGTTTCATTTTTCCAGTCAAACGTGGGAGAAAGGGTGAAATCGGGATTCGAACCCAGATCCTCAATGTACTGGCAGACAAGCGTCTAAACCATTCTGCCACCTTCATCCAGAGACAGTGCAGTAACTGTATGTCTACAGAGAATGAAATTTTGTGAACGGAGGGCCTTCTTCTTCTCCTGTAACTCGTGAAGAGTCATTGGGACGCCGCACAGAACTGTTCACTACGGCAGGCCTTTGCGTCTACAAAAACAAAGCCAAAGGTATACTTGTAAAAAAAATTATTCGTTGTCAAAGCAATGGGTTCGTAAAACTGAATCATAGTTTTTAAGATAAAAATACAGCAACAAGCATGTTCAAGGAATTATTAAGCTTGTTAAAAAAATAATAATGATAAAAAGAGCACAGAAGTTAGAAGTGCGCAATACTTTTTTTTAATTTTTTTTATAAGTTTATTGTATTATTAGACAAAAAAATAATAAAATAAAATAAAATAAAATAAAAAAATTAATAAATAACCACATTTATGAATTCGAGTCCTGGTATCTGGTTTCATGGTGGATTGTTACACTGAATGTCACCCGCCGGAACAGTGTTGGACTTTTCATCTCACACTGTTTCAGATCGCTTCCCCACAGTCATCAGCTGCTATGCCCCGACGATGACCAACCCTGATGACATCAAAGAAGCTTTCTACGAGGAGCTCAGCCGCACCATTTCAGCGGTAGAAAGAAAGGACAAGCTGATCATCCTTGCGGATTTCAATGCCCGCGTCGGCGTGGACTTCTCCTCGTGGCCAACAGTCCTAGGACAGCACGGCACTGGCAAGTGCAACTCCAACGGACTGCTTTTGCTCTCGCTCTGCGCGCAACATGGACTGACCATCACCAACGCCCTCTTCCAACAAGCGGACAAGTACAAGAACACATGGATGCATCCCCGCTCCAAGCAATGGCACATGCTGTACTATGTGGCTGTCCGGCAGAGGGACAGAGGTGATGTTTCCATTACACGCTGCATGAGAGGAGCAGTCTGTTGGTCGGACCATCGCCTGGTACGCAGCAAGATGAACATCAGACTTGCACGCAAGCTCCAACCAGCCAGGCAGAAACCCCCTAGAAAGCTGAACATCCACCCACCACCTCACTATCACCAAGGGCGTGCTGCAGCAGCAAATCCAAGCAGCTCTCCAAGAAATTCCTGCATCGACTGATGTAGAAGAGGTATGGAGCTCCTTTGGAGATGCTGTGTACACAGCAGCAGCTGACACACTCGGCTTTGTACAGAGGAGCCACAAAGACTGGTTTGACGAGAACGACTCTGGAATCTCCAAGCTCCTGAACACACTGCATATACGGCATCAGGATACATTTCCTATAAAGACTGCCAGAGGAAGAAGAACCAGTTCTTGCAAACCAGGCAACTCGTACAGAAGAGGATGCGTGAGATGAAGAACACCTGGTGGGAGAGAAAGTCCGAAGAGCTTCAGTCTGCTGCTGATGCTCACGACATGAAGACCTTCCATGATGGTCTCCGAGCTGTGTATGGGCCGAGAGTCACAGGATCAACCCTTGTCCGAGCCTTGGACCAGACCACCCTCCTGACAGACAAGAAAGACATCCTTGCCCGCTGGGCAGAGCATTTCAACACCCTCCTCAACAGGGACTCGTCCGTATCTGACGAGGTAATTGCAGCCCTCCCACAGCTACCAGTCAGTGACTCGCTAGCTGCCCCTCCCACCAAGGCCGAGACCCGGAAGGCCCTGAAGCTGACAACGTCAGGAAAAGCACCAGGAGCGGATGGAATCCGGACTGTCATCTACAAGTATGGAGGCGAGGTGCTGACAGACAAGCTGACCACCCTGTTCCAGTCTATCTGGGAGAGAGGGGAGGTCCCCCAGAATTTCAAAGATGCTTCAATTGTCTACATTTTCAAACGGAAGGGAGACAAAACGTCCTGCGATAACCATCGTGGAATCTCTCTCCTCTGCATCGCCGACAAGATCTTCGCCCGCATCATACTGAACAGACTGGTTGACCATGTCTCCAACACAGTCATCCTTGAAGCACAGTGCGGCTTCCGCTCAGGCAGGGGAACACGTAACATGGTGTTTGCCGTACGCCAGATGCAAGAGAAGTGCAGTGAGCAGAACAAGGAGCTCCACATGGTCTTTGTAGACCCGACTAAGGCCTTCGACACGGTGAACCGCCGTGGTCTGTAGAAGATCCTCCAAAAGTTCGGCTGCCCAGACAGTCCAATCCAGCTGATTGCATCATTCCACGATGGCATGCAGACTAGAGTACAGGAAAATACTGACATGTCGGATCTGTTCCCTGTGGTAAATGGAATGAAGCAGGGCTATGTCCTGGCACACACACTGTTCTCCATTCTTTTCTTTGCCATGCTGATTGACGCCTTCCAAGACTGTGACCGGGGCATCTACATTCAGTTTCGCACAGATGGCAAACTTTTCAACTTGCGGCGACTCCACGCCAGGTCCAGGGTGTTTGAGGCACTGTTGAGAGAGTTCCTCTTCACTAATTACTGCGCGCTAACTGCACACACCCATGAGGACGTGTAGTTCATTATGGACAGGTTCTCAACCTCCTGCAGGCACTTTGGACTCACCATCAGCCTCAGCAAGACCTAGTCCATGTACCAACCAACTAGCTCACAGAACGCCAGTGCCTCCCCCCAACCTGCAATCAAGATCGGTGACACAGAGATCAAGTCAGTCGACAGGTTTTGATACCTGGGCAGCACCCTATGCAGCAACGGAGCCCTTGATGTAGAAGTGACACTGTGCATCGCCAAGGCCAGCTCCGCGTTTGGCAGACTCAACAACAGGCTGTGGAACAACAAAGGCAACAGACTCAGCACCAAAATCAAAACCTACAGAGCTGTTGGACTAACCAAGTTGTTGTACTGCTGTGAAACATGGACGACGTATCGCCGTCACATTCAACAACATGAGCAGTTTCACCAGAGATGCCTACGAAACATCCTCGGCATAAAGTGGCATGACAGGGTCTCCAACCTCCAGGTCCTAGAGAGGAGCGGCCTGCCCAGCATCGAAAGCCTGCTGATCCAGTGCCAGCTATGCTGGACATGACACGTTGTCCGCATGACAGACAGCAGGATCCCAAAGATGCTTTTGTATGGCCAGCTGAAGGAAGGCCACCGCGAACTTGGAAGACCCTGCAAGCGCTTCAAGGTCACCTTGAAGACAAACCTCAAAGCCTGTGACATAGACATCGCTTCCTGGGAAACTGATGCCCTTGACCGCTTTCGCTGGAGGATGCTGTGCACTAGTGGCATAAAGACGTTTGAAAACTAGAGAACGCTGGCCATCAAGGAGAAGTGCGAGCGAAGGAAGCAGGGCTCAACTTCTGGAGACGTTTTCCCTTGCAACACCTGTGGGAAGTGCTGCGCATCCTTAATCGGCCTCTTCTCCCATATGAGGACACACACCGACAGATAAGCCTGCCTGCCTACTCATCCGTCGGTCCGACGGGAGACTCCGTCATTTAAGATCAGACACATTCGGTCAGACTTCAAAAACACATTCTTAACTTTCCATTTATTTTCACCCACAACGTTTCTGCTCCTGGACTGCAATCTTGAGCTCCCCATTTTCTGCAAATGCATGGTACCTCAACTTCGTCGCTCCCCCCACCCCAACCCACCCCCCTCCTCCCCCTCTTTCGTTTTCCTTTCTTCCGTCATGTTGCAGCTACACATAATGACTGACCTTTTTCCTTTCTGTTGGAAAGAGGCCTTGTGCTGCTGCCATGAATATCCAGCTCCTTCAATTTCTGGAGGTCGTTGGTGCGGTGCTCCCATCCCACTATGCCCCCACCCACCACCTCCTGGCTGCTACCAGGGTGGGGGGACGGGCCTGCCCCGTCCCCACTGCCATACACCCTCTGGGAGCTCGACAGGGGCACGGTAGGGGTGCTAGAGGAGCTGGAACACAATGACAAGCCAGTTCACTTCACGTGCGTTTCGCAGTGATGATGGAGATGATGCTGATGACACTGAAGGGGAAGAAAAAGATGATGATGATGATGATGATGATGATGATGATGATGTTGATGATGGTTGTGCTGGTGGTGGTGGTGGTGGTGGTAGTGGTGATGTTGAAAATGATGATAATAATGATGATGATCATAATTACTGATGATGATGACGACGAAAACGATATGATGAAATGACTACAGTGATGGTTGAAGGTGGTTCCACTCGGGAACATGTAGCCTCGCGCCACAAAGACGAAATGTTCATGAATGCACATTACATTTCGGTGAAATATTCACTGGGTTATACAGGATAACAGCCTCAGATCCTGCATTGTATTTCTACTGCGCTTCACACAAAAAAGAAGAATGCGCAATGATTACAGTGATGATGATGATGATGACACTACAAGAGAAGCTGTGGAGGCTTTTCAGAAGACTTCCCATTTAATAATAATAATAATACATAACCCCCCTCCCATATATATATATATATATATATATATATAGTGTGTGTGTGTGTGTGTGTGTGTGTGTGTGTGTGTGTGTGTGTCCCTCCCTTACAGACACACACACACAAACTAACACACAGACGCACACACAAGCTGATATTAAATATCAACTGCACTAAAAACAAAATTGTATAAGGATTAAGATATTTCTTATTTTCAAAAATTGTTATCGTTTTGTTGTATTTTTTGTAATATTACAGTTTACATGCTTCCAAAGAGCTATGTCATCTGCGTAAGCTACTAATGTGGCACCATTTGTGTTGATATTTTTCATGGCATTAGTGAATACAGAGTGGGAGAAATCACACTTCCCTGGGGAACACCCATATTGATGGACCTTGATCTGGATAATATACCACTTAATCGCACCTGAAATGTCCTCTGGGATAAGAATAACTTAAGAAATATAAGAAAACGACCTCCCAGCACCACTGTATTTGCTTTATGAATCAATTTATAGTGCCACACAGAGTCACAGGCTCTATGAATGTCAAAGAAAGTTGCGACCGTGAAGTGCCTTCTTAACATGAGAAGTTAGATGGACAACATGATCAGTAACACCTCTACCTCTTCTAAAACCAGCCTGAAAAATAGGTAAGATTCCTTTCTTCTCCAGAAAGTGATGTAAGTGTTCAAAATTCTCTCGAAAACCTTCCCAAGATGGGGTGTTACCGAAACAAGTCGGTAACTGGAAGGGTTAGATTTAGGTTTTCCTTGTTTGTGAATGGGTACTATGGTTGCTTTCTTCCAATCAGTTGGAAGGATACCATAATTCAAGCAAATCTGAAAAAAATCTAACACTGTTTTTAAAAAGATATTTGGAAAATGTCTGATCATGCTGTACGATATTGGATCTGAGCCTGTTGCAACTGTCCCTGACTTAACAGCGTTGAGAGCACGGTATAGATCCCCCAGTGTTTGATCTGCATTGATGTAAGACGCACTGCTATCAGTCTTATCAATGCACACACACACACACACACACACACACACACTTGCACGAAAAGCAAGCACGCACAGTTCCAGTTCCAGTTTCTCATGGAGAGGTCACTGCGGTCGGACAAATCCATACATGGTACACCACATCTGCTGGGCAGATGTCTGACATCAGCATGATCCAACGCGCTAGTCAGGCCTAGAGTGCATGCGTATGTGTGTGTACCTATCAGAGTGGATTTCTTACAAAGATTTTTGCCAGAGGACAACTCTTGTTGCCATTGATTCTATTTCAGTCCGTCAAGCGTGTGCTGCACACGGGACCTCTGTTTATCGTCTCATCCGAATGACTCAGTTTGATTTTCCAGTCAAACCTGGAGAAAGAGCAGAGAGCGGGAATCGAACCCAGACCCCACGGACACTGTGTTGGTATGTCAGAGTCTATTCAGCACAGGAACATGGAGGCAAGCACGCATGCACATGTTGATAATCACAGGCACATGTGAAGAGCAACAGTAAATCTAGAAATAGTATAAAATGATGATGCAGTGAACTATGGTTACTTTTATTTCACAAAACATATGAATATGATCTGCTGGATCACCACTTTACATTCAGATCGACAATCGATGTTGGTTTAAGCAGCGTCCTCCCCCCCTCTCTCTCTCTCTCTCTCTCCCTCTCCCCCCTTCCACTTTGAGGGGCGGCATAAAGTATGCTAAGTATATATAACCGCCCACTCACACCAACTCTTCGCTCACTCCTAATATGTGCTTCACTTCACTCTCAGCCGTAATGCGCTACTGTAAAAGAAATTTGACGCTGTAGTTTCTCTTAGATCTTTTCTTGTCTTGCGCAATTAGCTGAGCTTTCTTTTTTTACGTGAAACTGTACTGATGTACATGCTAAGAGCCGAGCGTATTGATTGACTGCATCCGTTGCGCTGATGTTTGCCTGTGCCAGTGTAAAACTACTGGCACTTGGATACTTTTTTTTCCTGTTGTTCCATTGTGACCTGGAAAATCCGGAGGGACAGAGGGGACACTCACTCAGTTTTGGTTCGCTAAAAAAAAACATTTGTAACGAAAATTACAGGCTTTATTTGTTGACGGTGTTCTGGTCAATATGCTAAACCAGAACAGACGTAGTTTAACACCAATGAAGTGCCTCAGTAGCAGTGCTGGGTATCCTCCATTGCATGGCATTATGACGAGCTAACATCGACAGTTAGATTGCTGATGCTACAGAAAATTTCAAGTAAACAGATGCGGCCACTGAGAAAGTGCCCGTGCAAGATGCTGTCAAACTTGCCCTTCTTACCGAGCTTCAACAGATGTACAGTCTACGTCAACCAAACCTTTTTATCAGCAGCTGGCAAGGCTTCCAATCCAAAAAGAAAACACGCTTTGAAAAAACATCGCACAGAGAGGTTACCAGTGAAATCGATACATAACAGACAAGTCCAGTTTCATGAGTTGGCCTCCCGATCGTCCCAACAGAAGACCTCCTTCTACACTTCCCTCTTACCCTCCCCCACCGCCTTGCCTCAAGGGTGTGGGGAAAATCAATATTAGCACCACATCGTCAGAACCAGACGAAACCTGCATTTGGCAACACACACTCTCTACAGGGTGCCATACTCACTTCACTCTCCTCGCCATGCAGATAAGACAAGGAAAGTGGTCGTTACTTTACGTGTGCTACATCAACCACGGAGGTCATATTAGTGTGCTGCTCGCGTTTGTAAGTCAACAAGTTGTCCTGTCGTTTAAAAAAAAAAAAAAACACCAGTCGCAGCATGACACACTTTGTTCACTTCGGTTCCTTCCACTGCTGACACAAGGGTAGCGCAGTTGGCTATTGAACAGTACACACATTACAGGTCACACGCTGCGGTATCTTCTTTAAGTCACAGCTAAATAGCACGCGCTGTATCCTGGCTCTGACGTTCGCCCATTAGAACTGACATTCATTTCTTCTTGCCTGAAAACTGAAACGAGAAGTTCGTGACAATTACATCGCATCACGTCAACCACGTAGCCCTAATCTTTGTGGTATCCTCTGTGGCTTCACAAACCTGCAGCTACACAATGCGCATAGCGAACACTTTACAGTCCCAGATCACCCTGCTATACCTACTGCCACAGTCACATATGCAGGCAGGTCTGTAAATGCAGAGCGGTCTCGCGTGAGAACTCCGGAGCACTTGGTGCGTGAATGTAATGAGACACTACAGCGGATACTTCAGAAGTAACACTGAACTGTGTTACATGAAAGACCGCTCATGAAACACGTGTATGATCGGTTAGGTGGTTGATCACTGGTATCAACGTACAGGCACTACATGAAGCAGATCGGTACATATGGTTCTTTGTCGAATGGCACTCCTGAATGGTGTGAATAAAAGCACCATCACTGCGTTTGCAGCAATTTCATTTCCTTTGTTAGATAAAGGCAAACAGTTGGCAGCTGTGGCCACCGCAGTGTTCATGTAGCAGTACATATTATTTGTGGCATCCCCTACAGATATACAGCAGCATGCTGGCTGTGGCCACCATAACCGTTCATACAGCGTATAATTATGGCAGTTGTGGCCACCACAACAGTTTATACAGCAATGTATGGCAGTTGTGACCACCACAACAGTTCATACAGCAGTGTATGGCAGTTGTGGCCACCATAACAGTTCATACAGTAGTGTATGGCAGTTGTGGCCACCACAACAGTTTATACAGTAATGTATGGCAGTTGTGACCTCCACAACAGTTCATACAGCAGTGTATGGACAGCAGTGTATGGCAGTTGTGGCCACCGTAACAGTTCATACAGCAGTGTATGGACAGCAGTGTATGGCAGTTGTGGCCACCATAATAGTTCATACAGCAGAGTATGGCAGTTGTGGCCACCATAATAGTTCATACAGCAGTGTATGGCAGTTGTGGCCACCATAATAGTTCATACAGCAGTGTATGGACAGCAGTGTATGGCAGTTGTGGCCACCATAATAGTTCATACAGTTTTTGACAGTTGTGGCCATCATAACAGTTCATACAGCAGAGTATGGACAGCAGTGTATGGCAGTTGTGGCCACCATAATAGTTCATACAGCAGTGTATGGCAGTTGTGGCCACCGTAACAGTTTATACAGCAGTGTATGGACAGCAGTTTATGGCAGCTGTGGCCACCACAACAGTTCATACAGCAATGTATGGCAGTTGTGGCCACCGTAACAGTTCATACAGCAGTGCATGGCAGTTGTGGCCACCATAATAGTTCATACAGCAGTGTATGGCAGTTGTGGCCACCACAACAGTTTATACAGCAGTGTATGACAGTTGTGGCCACCACAACAGTTTATACAGCAGTGTATGACAGTTGTGGCCACCACAACAGTTTATACAGTAATGTATGGCAGTTGTGGCCACCACAACAGTTTATACAGCAGTGTATGACAGTTGTGGCCACCACAACAGTTTATACAGCAGTGTATGACAGTTGTGGCCACCACAACATTTTATACAGCAGTGTATGGCAGCTCTGGGAAATACAACAGTCCACACAGCAGTATATCTTAGTTGTTGCCGCCACTACAGTTCATACAGCAAAATATGGTAGCTCTGGCAAATACAACAGTCCACAAAGCAGAATATTGCAGCAGTGGCCACCTAAACAGTTCAAACATATTAGTTGTTTCTGCCGCTACATCCATACAGCAGAATATGGCACCTCTGGCCAGTACATGCAGCAGTATAATGCAGTTGTGGCCACCATAACAGTTCACACAGTGATATAAGGTAGTTGTGGTCATAGCAAACGTTCCTGAGCACTGTATGGTGACTGTGGCCACTATAACAGTTCATACAGCAGTATGTGCCAGCTGTGGCCACCGCGACAGTCCACATAGCAGTATTCTGCAGCAGTGGCCATCACAACAGTTCATACAGCAGTATATGGCAGCTGTGGCCAGCATATCAGTTCATACAGCAGTATATGGCCGTTGTGGCCACTGCTACAGTTCATACATCAGTATATGGCAGATTTGGCCACTACATCAGTTCGTATATGTTGTGACCACCAAAAAAATTCCATAAAGCATTTTGTGGCAGTTGTGGTCAATACAACAGCTGATACAGCAAGATACGGTAGTTGTGGACAGGCCAACAGTTCCTGTAACTTTGTGTGATAGTTGTGGAAAACATTTTAACTGTATTCAGCAGTGAATGACAGTTGTGACCACCACAACAGTTCATACAGCATTGCAGAGCAGCTGTGCCCCACACAACAAAATAATTATACAGCAGACTTTTTTCTCCCCCTCTTTCCCCCCACTACAATTCTCATAATACAATGAACAGTTGTAGTGGAAAACATTGGTCATATATCAGGGTATGTGTTTGGTAGGATAGTCACACAACCAGTTTCAATTCTTCTCTCTTTTTTTTTTTTAATCAACAATGACGTGGAACAGAATTACACATAAAAAAACGGGATCGCCAGCAACCAGTGGAGAGCCAGGCCATGGAGACTGAGCAGACACTGACATGTCCCAGAGAAAAAGTATCCACCCAGCTTTGAAGGGCAAATTCTATATTTTGACATTCATTTTTAAAAATTTTTCATGTAATTTTTTTTTGGGGGGGTGGGGGGGGGGGGGGGGGGGGGCCTGGGGGGTGTATGGAGGGGCGGGGCGGCGGAGGGTGGTGGTGACGGGTGGTGGTGGAATGTATTGTTTACTGCAGTGAGGGAGAAAGGGATAGAGAATGGAGGGACTGTGTAATAGGAAGACAAAGTAGGGATGGGGGGGATACCGTACATTTATACGTAACATTCGATGTCAGGTCAGGTCTCTACCTGCCACAGGTACCATGTAACCCTGTGCTACCTGTCACATGCGGGCAGATGGAGCTCGACAGCCCGGGAAGGCAGTCCATCTAAGACAAGGAAAAGTCTGAAGTAAAACCCATGAAGTGCTAAGGAATGCAGGACAGTCTCGACATGCATTGACCCTGGGTCCATGGCCATGTCCCGACTTTCAGTAGCCGCGCCCCCGTGCCTCCGAGGAAGGTTTTTGAGCCAGAGGCTAGGACAAGGACAGTCTGATATAAAACCTACGACCTGAGGACCTCACTGTCACCGTCCCAGCTTGCTAGGCTATGGCAGATGAACCACGGGTGTAAAGGGTGGGGCCAGTACTGCGCACACTGCACTCCACCTAAAAATTCCATTGCGCAGGCTTGAAGGACACGTCCACGTCCGCGCCACCAACTATTCCAAGCCCTGTAGCGATGGGAAAGGGGCGAAAACGGCAGGTGGAAGATGTCACTGGAAGCCGCAGTTCCAATCCTGCATGCAGGCGGTTCAGGATATTGGTCGCCTGATTGTTGACCCGGAGGTGACAGCATCACTCGGCAGCACCCTGAACGACCAAGCAGCCTTTTCTAGGGACAGCACTGCTTGCTCCACACGGAGAGGGGCCTAGAAAAGGTGGTCCAAACAAATGCTCATCTCCATACCCCCCAGTTGGCTAGCCGCGGTCAACGGGCATCTCCAAACGCGGTCGAACAACAATAGAGAAGAAAAGGCCGGCACCTGCCTCACAATTAGGTGCAAAAGGACTAAAGGTAGCATGCTGGAACATCCGAACCATGCGTGACTCTGCAGACAGCAACCACCCAGAAAGGCGTTCCGCTCTAGTCGCACACGAACTTCAGAGACTGAACATTGACATTGCTGCCGTCAGCGAAGTCCGCTTTGCAGGGAAAGGCAGCCTCCAGGAACACGGCGCTGGGTACACCCTCTACTGGTCAGGCAAGCCAGAGACCGAGAGACGCCTTTATGGCGTAGGCTTTATGGTCAGGAGCACCATTGCCTCCAAGCTTGAAAACCTGCCAACAGGACACTCAGACCGAATTATGTCCATGCGCCTCCCACTACGGAACAAACAGCATGCCACTTTGTTCAGCGTGTACGCTCCAACCCTCCAAGCGGACCCCACAGAAAAGGTCAAGTTTTACACTGATCTGCGCAACCTCGTTCAGAACACCCCTGCTGACGACAAGGTCATCATCCTTGGCGACTTCAATGCCAGAGTTGGCCAAGATTCAGAAGCCTGGAAAGGAGTCCTTGGCAAGCATGGCGTTGGTAATTGCAACGACAATGGGCGCCTTCTTCTCGAGTTCTGTGCAGAGCAGCAGTTTACCATCACCAACACCATTTTCCAGCAGAAGGACAGCCTGAAGACAACGTGGATGCATCCTCGGTCCAAACATTGGCACCTCATTGATTACATCCTGATGCGCCAGAGAGACGTACGAGACGTCCTACACACCCGAGTGATGCCCAGCGCGGAGTGTCATACTGACCACCGCCTCGTCCGCAGCAAGCTCAGGCTCCACTTCAAGCCCAAACCAAAGAAAGGAGGAGCTCCTAGGAAGAAATTCCAGGTCGGCAACTTTCAGTCAGCTGAAGTGAAAGCTGAATTCCAGGTGAAGCTTCAGGACAAACTTGAAGACCCCAGTTGCCCCACAGACCCCTCTCCAGAAGCACTATGGGCACAGCTGAAATCAGCCATCCTGCAGTCCTCTGAAGAAGTCCTAGGGTTCTCGTCGAAAAAGAACAAGGACTGGTTTGACGAAAACAACCAGGAGATCCAAGATTTGCTGGCGAAGAAGAGATCAGCCCACCAGGCTCACCTTGCACAACCGTCTTGTCCGGTGAAGAAAGCAACCTTCCGGCTCATATGCAGCAACCTCCAGCGCAAGCTTCGTGAGATTCAAAATGGGTGGTGGACCAACCTGGCAGAGAGGGCTCAGCTTTGTGCAGACACTGGTGACTACCGGGGCTTATACGAAGCCTTGAAGGCGGTGTACGGTCCCTCATACCAGGTCCAGAGTCCTTTGCGCAGCGCAGACGGCCAGGCGCTCTTCACAGACAAGACGTCGATCCTGAACAGGTGGTCGGAACATTTCCAGGCCCTCTTCAGCGCCAACCGCACGGTTCAAGACTCGGCAATTCTCTGCATCCCACAACAGCCAGTGAAATTACAACTGGACGAGCTACCAACCCTAGAAGAGACTGTCAAGGCCATTGAACAGCTGAAATGTGGCAAGGCAGCAGGGGTTGACGGAATTCCGCCGGAGGCGTGGAAGAATGGAGGCCCAGCACTACACTCCAAACTCCACAACCTCTTTGTCTGCTGCTGGGAGCAAGGCAAACTACCACAGGACCTCCGTGACGCAGTCATCATCACCCTGTATAAAAACAAGGGAGAAAAGTCGGACTGCTCCAACTACTGGGGGATAACTCTGCTCTCCATTGCAGGCAAGATCCTCGCCAGAGTCCTCCTAAATCGGCTGGTGCCTACTATCGCCGAAGAACATCTCCCAGAGAGTCAGTGTGGCTTTAGAGCCAACAGAGGCACCACTGACATGGTCTTCGTTCTCAGACAGCTACAAGAAAAATGTCGGGAACAGAACAAAGGACTGTATGCGACATTCGTCGATCTCACGAAAGCTTTCGACACCGTGAGCAGAAAAGGTCTGTGGGAGATCATGAAACGTCTAGGATGCCCCCCAAAATTCCTCAGCATGGTCATCCAACTACATGAGGAACAGCGTGGGCAGGTCAGACACAGCAACGACCTTTCGGAGCCCTTCCCAATTGGAAATGGAGTGAAACAAGGTTGTGTCCTCGCGCCGACCCTCTTCACGATCTTCTTCAGCATGATGCTCCAACAGGCCACTGAAGATCTTGGCGACGACGACGGTATCTTCATCAGATACCGCACTGATGGCAGCCTATTCAACCTGAGGCGGCTACAGGCCCACATCAAGACACTGGAGCAACTCATCAGAGAGCTTCTGTTTGCCGACGATGCTGCCCTCATCGCCCATACAGAAGCGGCCCTGCAGCGTATAACGTCCTGCTTTGCAGAGGCTGCGCAGCTCTTCGGCCTAGAAGTCAGTCTGAAAAAGACGGAAGTTCTCCACCAGCCTGCCCCACAGGAAGAATTCCACGCTCCTCACATCAACATCGGTGAGACAGAGCTGAAGTCGGTCCACCAGTTCAGCTACCTAGGCTGCACCATCTCGTCTGACGCCAAGATCGACAAGGAGATCGACAACAGACTTGCAAAGGCAAACAGCGCATTCGGCAGGCTGTACAAGAGAGTGTGGAACAACAAACACCTGAAGAAAGACACAAAGATCAGCGTGTACAGAGCTGTTGTACTGCCCACCCTGTTGTATGGCTCCGAAACCTGGGTCACCTACCGGCACCACATACGACTGCTTGATCGCTTCCACCAGCGCTGCCTTCGCACCATCCTCAGCATCCACTGGAGTGACTACATCACAAATGTCGAGGTCCTGGAGCAGGCAAAGACTATCAGCATCGAGGCAGTGCTGCTAAAGACCCAGCTACGTTGGGCAGGGCACGTGTCCAGGATGGAGGACCACCGCCTGCCCAAGATCGCGCTGTATGGCGAACTGTCCACTGGCCACCGTGACAGAGGAGCACCCAAGAAGAGATACAAAGACTCCTTGAAGAAAGCTCTCGGTGCCTGTCACATTGACCATCGCCAGTGGTCCGCAGTAGCCGCTGATCGAGAGACCTGGCGACGCACCATCCACCAAGCTGTCTCCTCCTTCGAAAACAACCGCAGGGCCAGCCTTGAGGACAAACGCAGAAGGAGGAAGAACCACAACGCTGCAGCCGCGAACCCAGACCAGACTTTCCCTTGCAACCGCTGCGGCCGACTCTGCTTTTCCCGCATTGGCCTTGTCAGCCATGAGCGTGCCTGCATCAGACGTGGACAACGCCCTTCCTAGATCTTCGTTAGCGAAGCCAGGCCATGAGAGATACGTAACATTATTACATTACTACTGTCCTTTCTTTGCTGCCGCTGTTGATGCAGTCAATGTGATAATGATGAACAGTGGTAATGAAGAACAGTGTGTGTGGGTGTGTGGGTGGGTGTGTATCCTCCGCTAATATTAACCACAAGTGTGCGCGTGCGCGCACATACAGGCACACACATACTCCCATCGCCCCCCACGCCCCTCTTTGTCCCATTTTCTTCACATGTATTGTATACATACTTGATTCCCCACCCCCAACCCACCCCCTCCTTGCCAGTGGTTTGGTGGCGTCTGGATTTGGTGTGATCCGAGTAGCGTGAAGCGTTTTTCATGTGCAACATGAAAAATGGTCTCTCACGATTCTACATCATTGTGGAGTGAAATGTTACTCTTTTTCTTTTTTTTCTTTTTTTTCTTCCTTGTGTGAGTGTGTGTGTGTGTGACCATTTTCCACCCGACCTCCTTCCTCCAACGACCTGACCCCCTTCCCACTCTCCTTCAGCAAGCAAGGAATCCTTCAGCACCTAGTATTGTGTTTCACAAGAGAATTCATAAAAGAAAAAAAAAGCAATCAAAATCATTCAGTATGATTTGTACATAATTTAACCTTATTGTATGTCACTTTTTCTAGTGAAAATGTAATATAATATGTTTCGATTTCGGTTTGTATTTCTTGGTATTTTTTCATCTTTTTATTTATTTATTTTTATTTACTTTTTTTTTTTTTTTATAATCATTTCTTACATGTTTTTTCAAAGAAGAATGTGCTTTTGATGAGTTCACTTAAGCTCACATATGCCTTAATTTGCAAACTAAGTCGTGTTTTATTTATTCATTTGTTTAATCAGTTATTCATTTTTGTGCAGTTGAGCTCAATAACGTCTATTGAATGCAACCATGTCAGAGAGAGCGACTGTTCAAGAAAAGGATGTGTGGCCATGTGAATGCAAGAACTGAACGAAAGCGGGCAGGTTTTTTTAATGGGTTAACACTTTATATGAGGTGGCTGAGGAACGCAAGTGACACAAATGTAAAATGCATCTATATTATAACGAAAATGAGTAAAATGGTTATTAGAATAATGATACAATACAATGAATAGTCTTACGCTGTCATCTCTCAATTGCTAAGGCCTTGGTAATTTTGCTAAAAGAAGAGATGTCCTTCAATATCTGAGACAAAAACAATACTTTATATATTTTCTACAAGACACACATTTTCCTCCTAAATCTGAGCGTCAAATTAGAGCAGAATGGGGATATGAATGTATATTTTCATCCAAAAATAAGATATCTAGGGGGGTAGCTATTTTACTTAACAACAATTTTGACTTGAAGATATAGAAATGCATCAAAGATAGCCAGGGAAATTATAAAATTCCTATAATAAATACCATGGGTAAACAAATTGCTCTAGTAAATGTATATGGACCGAATAGAGACGACCCATCATTTTTTAAAGACATCAGTCAAAAACTTGAAGATCTGTTAGTAACAAATATCATAATAGCAGGAGACTGGAATCTTGTTATCAACCCGAATTTAGATTATCATAATTACAAACATATTGATAATACTAAAGCAAGGGATACAATACTGGATATGATATCACAATTAGAACTAGTAGACATTTGGCGAGAATTTAATCCAGAAATTTTACGATACACGTGGAGAAGAACAAATCCATTTCAGCAAAGTCGGTTAGATTTCTTCCTAGTTTCTGAAACACTTATCTCTGACGTAAAATATGCAGACATTTGTTATGGATATCGTAGTGACCATTCCCTCATAACATTAGAAATGATGTTTAAAGCAGAAAAGAAGCATAAAACCTTTTGGAAATTTAACTCTTCCTTGTTAAAAGATCAGATATATGTAGAACTTATTAATGAAACTATTGAAAGGGTAAAGGAACAATATGCAGTATTGATATACTCCCGGGATAAAATCAAAGATATTCTAAATAGCGAATTGCACTTCACAATATCAGACCAATTATTTTTAGACACCCTGTTAATGGAAATAAAAGCAAATACTGTAGCATATGCCATTAAAAAGAAAGGAGAACAAAGAGTAAAAGAAGAAGGTCTGGAACAAGACATACAGGCGATAGAAAAAAATAGTGATAGAAGTGTAAAGGAAGCATACCAGTTAGAGGAAAAGAAGAAACAATCAGAACAAAAATAAGAAAAACAAAAATGGATGGGATCATCATTAGGTCAAAGGCAAGATGGGCGTCACAGGGAGAAAAAATAACAAAATACTTCTGTTCACTAGAAAAAAGACACTTTGTGAGTAAACAAATGCTAAAACTAGTTACAGACAATGGACAGGTCTTAACGAAAACACAGAACAAAATGTATCTAGTTTTCTTGGGAATCTTTACAAAAGGGACAGATTAAATGATTGTTGTTACAGTTTGTCTATCTGTTGTGTGAATAATGGACCGCTAATTCCAAAGTATCTAATTGAAATAGAGAGAGAGAGAGACAGAGAGAGACAGAGAGTGATAGAGATATGCTGATTTCAGCCTCTATATCTGTACGACGCACTGAGATAAATAGCTCTAACTCAGATCATCAACCAGAGGTGGTTTTCCTCCCACCTCTCCTATCCCATGTAGACCACGAACATGGTGACCCGCTGTTTGTAAAACATTCACAGAGAGAGAGGGAGAGAGAGAGAGAGAGAGAGAGAGAGAGAGAGAGAGAGAGAGAGAGAGAGAGGCATTAATGCCCACAATTTAAGCCTTTTGTTTAAGATGTGTGCATATAATTTACTAACAACTCTTGTCGATATTATGCCACGGTAGTTGTTTGGCTCGTTGGCATCTCCTTTCTTATAGATTGGAACAATAATTGATTTTGACCATTCTTTTGGAAAGATACCAGTATCAAACAGCTTATTGAAATAGGCAACAAGAAAGTCAATGACAGTTGTATCTGCATGTTTCAACATTTCAGCGATTATCTTATCAGGACCCGCACTCTTTCCAGACTTAAGGTTACCAATGCTGGCGAGAACCTCCTGTCTGGAAATAGCTCCGTTAAATAGTTCCTCAGATATATCTGGTGATTCCTCTTCATCATTGACAATATTTTGGTCTGGCTGTGACATATCTAGCTCTTTAAATAAGGTAAAAAAAAAAAATGATTGTACCATTGTTCAATACTAATGGAGTTGTAAATCAGAGATTTTCTATTCACTGATCTTATTGTTTGCCAAAACAACTTGGGATTATGAATTGACTGTATTAACTTTGTTAGTTTTGCTTGATCGAATTCATCTTTCTTTCTTTTCAGCATAAGCTTATATTCTCTCCTTTCTTTTGCGTAAGCTATCCTTTTCTCTGGGTCTGCTTTCTTCGTTCTTCTAAATTTCCTTAACAACCCCCTTACTGCTTTCTTCTTTCGAGCACATTCTTCGTCATACCAGTAATTCTTTCTCTTTTTAATTCCTGACGTTCTTATCAAGCAGGCAGCTGCACTGAATAACGATTTGATGAAAAATTCAAGGGAAATATTAACATCTGTATCTAAAGCCACAAAAGCATTATGTAAACTTTCTTTGAATTCGGCTGAATTTTGCTCATTTTGGTAGATATTTAAAAAATCTTCAGACCATACAAAGCGATCTTCAGTACTATTTTCGGCTGCAAGTGGTCGATCAACATTATGCACAAGATTTTTCCATTTGAATTCAACTGGAAGGTGCCACGAGTCGATGCGATCACCAACATACAAGTCACAACAAAATGCAAGAGAGAGAGAGAGAGCGTGCGTGCGTGCGTGCGTGCGTGAATGAGTATGTGGGTGCGTATGTGAGAACGCGTTCGTAAGTCCCAGTGCCTGTGTGCGTGCGGGTGTGTGTGCGTGGTGTGTGTGTGTGTGTGTGTGTGTGTGTGTGTGTGTGTGTGTGTGTGTGTACTTGCGAGTTCTGCTGATAATGGTAAAGGATCAGGCACATTATCCATTTTGCGCTGAAGACCAGCTTAGAACGAGTGACTATGAGGCATGGTGCATATCGTGTATTTGCATGTGGGCATAAACACGACCTTGATAATGTCATCATTTTGATTTGTTATAATGTGAAACACCAAACCTATTTGATGATATTTTTCTGCATCACAAACACACACATGCGCGCACGCACACATACACACACACTCACAAACACACACACACACGCGCGCGCGCACGCGCGCACGCACACATACACACACACTCACAAACACACACACACACACACACACACTTACTATCAATTCATCAACTGAATAGGGGGGGGGGGGGAGAAAGATCTTCGCCCAGAAGCCTTCGCACATATTCTTTACATACCTGTCCAACAAACTTCCAGTGCAACCTTTCCATTCATAGAGCATCTTACTCAAATCGCAACAACACAACAACAACGAACAACTACAGCTACAAGACTACACCTCCATCAGCAGAGGGTGAGGAGAGAAACAAAGCAGCTTCTCCCCGGCAGCAGACAGACAGAGGCAGGTTCCACAGCCTTCCCAGTTGCTTCCTCCCTGCTGGCAAGTCATTTACTCCCTGGCCGACTATCCACTAACCTCAACGTGGTGACACGACCAGTTTCCCACACCGATCGATCACATTGCACAGACGAAGCTTGACCCGGCCGTTGCAGTTCCTTGCGAATGATTGTCGCCCGGCACTACCAAAGATCCGAAAAAAATCAACAACACACACGAAAAAAAACAACACACCCGTGTCATACTGGCAGAGCCATGGTGCACACACACACACACACACACACACACACACACAAACATACACATGCATGCACGCACGCACACACACACACACACACGCGCGCGCACACACACGCACGCGCACACACACACACACACACGCTCACACACACACATGCGCACCGACAGACAAGACATTTAGGAAGCTCCCTGACAAAGCGGGAACACACGGGTTACCCACATCGATCCCCCCGCCAACTGCAGCGCACTTTACTTCTCTCACTCCTACTCCATGCTACACAGCCGCCGCCCTTTGAACAGCAACAACGGATCGGGTCGAGGGTTGGGGGGGTGTGAGGGGTGGGTGTGGGGGTGTCGGGTGAGAGGAAGGAGGCTGGAACTGCTCCAAGACGTCTCCTTCGAACAGATGATATTAATCTCCTCCCGTGCCAAGCCACTCTCTCGCCCGCAGTATCATGACCAACACCGCTTCCTCTCTCTCTCTCTCCCTCGCCCTCAACCCCCCACCATTCCCTTTTCCTCCTCCTGTTGACCCCCTCCTCAAGCCACCCCAGCTCCACCCCCATTCTCCATGAAAAAAGCTTTGCCATGCAAGGGTAAGTGTTGAATGCAAAGGAATGGGTCTGATAAGAGCGATCGAATAGTCAGCAACGACAGCGAAACCTACTGCCCGTGCACAATAAGACACATTGGCTCAAACAAACACGTGATTGAAGAACCACCACACAACACACCAACAAAAACCACTCGGTGTGGGCGTAAGGTCAAACTCACCGCCGTGCTAACGTGGCCCGTCCACTGTACGAATGGTTTCAACACCACTGAACGACACAACCCTAAAAACCGTGCCAGAAACGGAAAAGTGGTGAGAGGGAGAGAGTAAAACCAAGGATAGGGGAGGGGGGGAGCGTTCCGGTGTGGGCTTAACAAACACGACAAAAAAATATCGGGAGCGGAGGGATGGATGGGTGGGAACGTTCAAGTGCGGAGGTGGGGGCGAGGGGGGTAGAGTAAGGAGTGACTGTCTGGACAGCCATTGGAAAGTCAATGGGCTTTGGAGTTGCTCGCAGAATAAACAAAAGCATTCCTGCCCTCTCCCACAAACCCATCTCAGACGTGTGTCGTTAGGCCCCATTGTGTGTTGCAAGCCAGTCCTACCGTGCCTTGCATAATAGACAGGAATAAATATCGATCCCGGGTTTCTGGCGGCGCCGGTCTATTTCCAGTCTCTGGCTTTGACACCCACCACCAGCCAGAGACACGACGCGTGTGAACTTGTGTGGTGTGGTATGGTGTTGTGTAGTGTGTGGTGTGGTATGGTGTTGTGTAGTGTGTGGTGTGGTATGGTGTTGTGTAGTGTGTGGTGTGGTATGGTGTTGTGTAGTGTGTGGTGTGGGGTGGGGTGGGGTGGGAGGTGGGAGGGGGTGTTGTGTGTGGGGGGTGTGGGGGGAGACTGTGGGGGTGGGGGAGGAGGGGGGGTGGGGTGGGGGTGGGGGGCTGGATTCGTATGTATGTGATACAGAGAGGGAGATGACAACTTTGTCGTAAATTTTGCATGGAATCGAATCGCTGATGATGATTATGATGATGGCGGTGTGTGTGTGTGTGTGTGTGTGTGTGTGTGTGTGTGTGTGTGTGTGTGTGTGTGTGAGAGAGAGAGAGAGAGAGAGAGAGAGAGAGAGGGAGTGTGTGTGTGTGTGTGTGTGTGTGTGTGTGTGTGTGTGTGTGTGTGTGTATCTGTCAGTCTGTCTGTCTATTTCTGTGTGTCTGTGTGCATATATGCGCACCGTGCGTGATTACGTGCTTATCTACAATAGTGTGTACACGTGCGTTTGAGCGCGAACTGCTGTACGTGTTCTTCTTGTTCTCTCTGAGCAGTTACATGCCTCTATCTGCAATGTACACGGTTACATCATACAATGTTTTTCGTGCTCAATCAGAAGCGCTACTCTGGTTTACAGGTTTATCAGGCCTATGGAAGTTCCGTTATGCTGGACACGACAATTCTTCGGGGATACAGTACAGCACAGTACACAATGCTGTACAAACTAGTAGAGTACAGTAACGTTATGTTGTATTCAGTGCACTGCAGCGCACTGTAATGCGATGAAGCGTAGTGCATGCAGTGCATTACAATACACTACAGTAGGGTACAATACAGTGCCATAAAGTTCAGTGCAGTGCAGTGCAGTACAGTCCAGTCCAGTCCAGTCGAGTCGAGTCGAGTCCAAGACAGCACAGAACAGGGCGGGACAGTCCAAGACTGGACAGTACAGTACAGTTAAGTACAGCACAGCACAGCACAACACAGCATACACAGCACAGTCTGGGCCTGTCCAAGACAAGACAGCAGAGTACATTTCAGTATAGCACAGCACAATACAGCATATTCTAGTCCAGTCCTAGACATGACAGTACAGTACAGCACAGCACAACAAAACACAGCACAGTCTAGTCCAGTCTAAGACAGGACAGGACAGCACAACACAGCACAATGCAGTACAGTACAATATGGTACAGTACAGTATAGCACAGCATAGTCCTGTCCAGTGTAAGACAGGACAGGACAGCGCAACACAGCACAATGCAGTACAGTACAATATGGTACAGTACAGTATAGCACAGCATAGTCCAGTCCAGTCCAAAGTAGGGCAGGACAGGACAGTAGAATGCAATACAGTACTGTACAGCACAGCACTGGATATGACAGGACAGCGCAGTTCAACACAGTGCAACATAGGGCAGTAATAAGAGCAGTTCAGTAAAGTACAGCACAGTGCAGTGCGGCACAATGCATTACAGTGCAGTACCGTATAGTACAGCACAGTACAGCATAGTACAGTACAGTTCGGTACAGTACAGTACGATCTACATTACAGTACAGTGCAGTGCAGTACAGTACAGTACAGTACATTATAATACATTACAGTACAGTTCAGTACAATGCACTAAAGTATAACACAGTAGCAAGTTATCGTTACATAATTAACGCTGTCCTGAAAGAAAACAAACATTAAAAAAAAATCAACTCAGGAAAGAAAGAAAAGAATACCCCAATAATATATGATGTTTCGACAAAACATATATAGTCATACAGCGTAGACTGAGAAACAGAATGTTGATGAATGTTAATTCAGTTATAGCATCATATTTAAAAATAAATAAATAAATAAATAAATAAACACACACACACAAAGAGAGAGAGAGAGAGCAATACAGTGACAGGATTAGATACGATTTTATTTAAGGAGTGACTACACAAGACAAAGAACGCTAATTCTTCCGTCTTTAGAAAATGTTTACCTTTTTTTCCCTTTAAATCGTTTGTAATATCTGTATTTTCTCAAGTAATACTGTGAAAAGAGGAAGAAGTCGAGATGAGAAAAGGTCCGTCGCTGTAATCTGATTGCTGGCTACAGGGAACCCCTCACAACCAGTCAGAAAGTTGTGTATGTTGAAACATGTTGACCTTCTGGATCTGTGACCTGACCTAAAGACTGGGTCCGTTCCAATTCGTGACATTCGATCGTCATTATAGCATTGGCTTCTGACTCCAGATCATCTGAACATC
Organism: Babylonia areolata; assembly: GCF_041734735.1. Classification (NCBI taxonomy): domain Eukaryota; kingdom Metazoa; phylum Mollusca; class Gastropoda; order Neogastropoda; family Buccinidae; genus Babylonia; species Babylonia areolata. The sequence goes on along the minus strand of NC_134895.1, from coordinate 54,441,514 downwards.
TCTAAGACATACTTCAATCATTTGCAGGCCAAACAGCGCGTGCCCTCCGTCCCTCCCGCCCACTCGACCCCTGTCCATCACCCGTCTCTTCCCTCCAAGCCCCACCCTCATACACACATACCAACAGACATGACACACCCACACCAACCCACCCACACCCACCCTCATACACACATACCAACAGACATGACCCACCCACACCAACCCACCCACACCCACCCTCATACACACATACCAACAGACATGACCCACCCACACCAACCCACCCACACCCACCCTCATACACACATACCAACAGACATGACACACCCACACCAACCCACCCACATCCACCCTCATACACACATACCAACAGACATGACACACCCACACCAACCCACCCACACCCACCCTCATACACACATACCAACAGACATGACCCACCCACACCAACCCACCCACACCCACCCTCATACACACATACCAACAGACATGACCCACCCACACCAACCCACCCACACCCACCCTCATACACACATACCAACAGACATGACACACCCACACAACCCACCCACACCCACCCTCATACACACATACCAACAGACATGACCCACCCACACCAACCCACCCACACCCACCCTCATACACACATACCAACAGACATGACCCACCCACACCAACCCACCCACACCCACCCTCATACACACATATCAACAGACATGACCCACCTACACCAACCCACCCACACCCACCCTCATACACACATACCAACAGACATGACCCACCCACACCAACCCACCCACACCCACCCTCATACACACATACCAACAGACATGACCCACCTACACCAACCCACCCACACCCACTCGTTTCAGTATGCACCAAAAAAAAAACCCCAAAAAACCCCCCAAAAACAGTTCGCTAATAACACGTTGACTGCCAAGGCAGATATGGTACAGCGAGAAAAAATTGATCAGGTGTGCTTTGTTTCATCTTCCCCATAATTAGAAGTGCTGGTCTGTTTCCCGGTAGGTTTGGTTGCATTGTCTTTGGGTTTGGGAAAAATATGCTCTCCGTCCCCCCACCCCCACCTCTTCGCCCCCGCCCTCACCCCCCCCCCCCCCCTCTCCCCCCCTCTCTCTCTCACTCTTTGAGTGTGCGTGTGTGTGACCGTGTCTAAAGGTAAAACACTCTCTCACAAGAAACCAAGTGTAAACAAACAGTCAAACATGCAGATAATTATCCCAAGAGAAGAAACCAAAATATATGATATGTGGTGGTGTGGTCGAAGATGAGCTTCATATTTTGGACAGCTGCAACACACACATACAATTCAGACTGTAACGAAAGTACAGAAAAGACAAATATCTTCTCTGGTTCCCCAAACCTACACAGTTTAAATGAACAGCATTCAAGCGACCTGATTTGTAATGATAATTTACAAATTAAGATGACATGCTATGTCTACAATCTTTATGCATGTAAAGACAATAGCGGTAATAATCTTATGTTTTTGTCTGGGTATAAAACAGGAAAAAGCACAGAATTCTCGTAACGATTACGTAAATCGGAGTCTCAGTCTGGGTTTCTCTCTTCCACTCGAAATAAAAGAACAATGAGGCTAGGACACACACACACACACACACACACACACACACACACACACAGAGAGAGAGAGAGAGAGAGAGAGGAGGACAGACAGACATAGATAGATATATAAACAGACTGACACAGAGAGACCAAGAGACCGCGAGACAAAAGAACAGACACAAAAAGTACAGAGACATAAAGAGAGAGGGACAGACACTGAGGGTCCAGCAATACCTGTCGGAATCTGTGTCAACAACAGTACTGAAGGGCACACAGATGGTCTCTGACTTGGCGATGTCCACGAACACAGACTGGGCTGGTCCCATTGGGTGCTCCGAAAGGTTTTCCGGTGCGGTCGAAACCAAGTCTCCGCCATACGATTTCTGATCCTCAGCACATAATGCTGACTGTGGGAAATCTTGCTGTGACGAGTTCACGTTCGTCGACATGTTCTGAGCTGACCCGGCGTGCTGGTTTGATGCAGATTGTTCCTCGTCTCCTGACAATGGTTTTGCGTTTTTAACGAAATATCTCTTGGCAGATGTCTTTAACTGGACCTGTCGGCTTCCTGTTGAGGTGTGATTCAGCTCTGACGGCCTTCCTTCATTCTGAGACTCGGGAGGGTCTTTTGTGGACACTGCACAAGGTGTGAGAGAATGGCCATCATCCGTATATAAAGGACAAATCATGCTGGACGAAGTCACCGTCTGTTGGGAGTCATGACAGTCCGTGCTCATAAGGCCTTTTGGTCCTGCACAAGGCATGTCGGTGCCGCCATCCTGCTGGGCTTTGTGAAAAGCGAGAGTATTGGGACAGGCTGTGGGGTGAGGAGCGTATTTTCCCCTGGGATCTGTTTTGTCAGAAGTTCTAGTGTTGCTCTCATTCTCCATGGCAGGTGTTGACATTTGATTGATCGTGATAATTCTGGGTGACGTCATTTCTCTTTTGGGCATTTTGGTGACCTCCTTTCTTGAACCTTTCTGTACAGTGTTGTCATTTCTGGTGGATTTCAGCACCCTGTTACTAGCACTCTGCCATCGCTTTGAACACACTCGACGTTTGTTTACAGAGCTGGAATCTTTCACTGATATGTTCGACTCTGACCTGTGTGATAGTTCACCCATGTCCCTACCAGGGCTTTGAATCTGACCACCTTTCTGGCCCGAGTCTCTGACAGGTGGATTTTCTGACTGTTTGTTTTTCACATCTTTTACAAATAACGAGGTCCTGGAAAGGTCAGTTCTTGGTAATTTACCACTATCACATTTGGAACTATAAGTGGAAAAACTGAAAATGCTTTCTCTGTGAATTTCTAAAGAATGAGGAATCATCGCTGTAGACAACAATGCATCTTCAGCCGTTGTCGCATTGTCCTTACTGATTCGAAGCCATCTTTCCTTGAGGCTGTCCCTCAAAGGTGAACCCTGTCCCACTTTGGAGGACAGTGTCTGGGACAATCGTCTAAGCAGCGAAACAGACCTTTGTCGGGTGTTGGATGCCATCAAAGTGTCCATGTCACGAACTCCTGTGGACGATTTAATGCGGAGTTTGGCCATGCGAGACAGAATCTCAACATGCGGATCTGAAGACTTCACGTCGAAGGATTTATTCGCCGACAATGGGGTTTCTTCCGCCTGTAACATTCCCTGACCGCACGGCCGCTCGTTGCTACCCTTTCCTGCTTTCTCGTTGTCCCGGCTGTGAGCCTGGGAAGTCTTGGGACGATCGTGATGCTTCAACTGTGAGTACGACGAGGACAGCGTGTTATCCCCTGGGATCTGACTGGAATATTTAGACGTGTTCACGTACCTCAAGCTTGCGTGACGATGCATGGGTGAGGAAGTTTTGGGTCGAGTCTTTGTGGAGGTGGTCTGCCCAACCACCGACATATAGGAACTACAATGGGGAACCATCTTCTTTTCTTACAGAACAGTACCAGAGACACACATCTCCAATACAACACGTTTATCGTAGGGTTTGTTCGCTGTCTTGGAGTGTCAGCATCGTCTGAATGGTAGGCATGTCACAGTGACACCGTCTCAAGCGACAAAGTGTCTGTTCATTCAACAAAACAGAGTGAACGGCATTACACAATATAAACAAACATCATGTCCACATCTGTTCACCATGTTTGTGAATTAGAATTCTGGGAAGAGCATCGTTTGTTTCCCTCTCTGTCCTCATGTCCGGCTGATTGGTTTCGGCATGCTTTTACTTTGTCAGTTCATGTATACTTTTGTGTGTTTCGTTCACCACTTCCCATCCACTATGGCTGGGTAAGAGCACTCGTTTGCTGCATGTTCTGAACAAAAGCACTCACTTCTTACACATTCTAAGAAAAAGCGCTTAGTTGTTTCAAGTTTTGAACTGAAACGTCACTTGTTGCATACTTCCAGCAGAAACACTCACTGAGTGTTTCCCCATTCTCAACAAAAGCGTTCACTTGCTGCACATTCCAATGTCATTTAAAAACATAACCAGAACCTGTTTCATATATTTGTCAGTTTTCCTGAAGAATCTTTATTTTTCACGTGCATTTTTATGAAAAACAACTTTTGAATGTCGCAAGCATTTTGTAAGAAACACTTTCCTAAAAGGAATGTTAATGCCTTCAAACGATATAATGTTCGAGTGCAGCATTTTATATGCTGCAATAATTTCCACAGTTTCGGAGGGGAGGGTGTGGGCCTTGACGTTATGCGAGTTTAAAACTGTTGCGATCACATGACATGCTTAAGTTCTTTGTCTTAACCTGACAGTATTCACAGCAACTAATAGTAAGAAAAAAGAAAAAAGTGACATTTCCTATACAGTGACGTCTCACACAGGTCTTCAGTGATGGCAGGTACAATATATTGGACCAGGCGTTAGTTCATTATTCGATTCACAGCAGAAGAGCCGCTCCAGTTCATCAGCTGGAACTAAACACAAAATGCATCATGTTCTGAAGAAGAACCTCCGAGAGACACACATCTTTATCAGTTTTATTTTCAGATCTGTCAATACGCTACATAACGATTATAATCAATGTCAGATAATGCACCAGAATCATGCACAACAAAGATCAATTGTCACGAAGATGACACACAGTCTACAAGCAGCATGCTGCTTTGTGAAAGCCGCAGCAGAGAGCTCCGAGGAAGGACGAAGACACAAGACAGACCCCGGCTGTCAGGCAGAAAGAAAAGAGACCGACACCAGCTGCAAGGAAGGTGGAACCAAACAGAGAGGATCCAATGCCGTCCGCTATCAATGATGCAGGAGCCGAGAGCCAGAGCACACGTCACGTGAAGCCAAAGAGACTGGTTCCAGTGTTCAGCAGTCAACTGACTATCCGCTCAGCAACTGCAAGACGCAACAATGGCAACGAAAACCAAAGAATAGTGTTAACCTGCAATGGAGGCGCATTTGCTCGACACTCAGTTCGTCTTTAATTCTGAAAAAAGACAAAAGAAAAAGAAGCAAAAGGCGCAACAATGGCTACGACAACATAAGAATAATCTCAAACTGCAATGGAGACGCTTTTACTCGACACTGTTCGTCTTTAAAATTATCTTTTAAAACTCATTGCTTTTCCACTTATTATGGATAAGTAAACGGATCTAAGAAGGTCGATAGCTAAATGAAAGGACCAAAATTAGGCGAGGGGGATAATGGACAGACAGAAATATAAAATGGCTAAACAGATAGATAATATACATGTTTACAGAGAGATAGAAAGGGGGGAGGCATGTAGATATGCAGGTAGATAGATTAGTAGAACATGTGTATGCAGAGAGTCAGACTGGCTCGCGCGCGCGCGCGCGCACACACACACACACACACACGAGACAGAGATTGTTTATCTGTAGCTTACAATCCCTTCCCTCCCACATAGGAACTTCACTCGCTCAGGTGCAGACTTTTTCCAAGCAAATAACACGCCATTGAACAGAAGAGCTATCCTGTCGTTGTCCTTAATGTTCCGAGTGTCCCTTTCACCGCCAGATTGCAGCAGACGCTGTCAGTTTCGCACATCATACAGAACATCTTTTCACCAACACAAAACAAACACATCCAACATAATCAAATTTGAGTAAAAACCGACTTAAAAAAAAAATTTAAAAAAAAAAAGGAACTGACACACACACAGAGCTGACCAGCTCTCATAACAAGTGGAGCTGCCGGTTTCGGCGCTACGGTCCTGAAGGCAAACACTGAGTACTCGCCTCTCCCACGTACAATAACCTTCTGTATGCATGGATAAGTCTCTGATCCTATGATCGGTCTCATGCCCACCTATGTACATACCCATGACCCTCGCCAGACACACCGTGCGTGGGGTTCATGTCTATGCGCTGAGCTTTAAGACGTGGTCACCACCTGGAAAGAGATTTCAGTGCTAAAACCCCTCCCACCTCTACGTACACACGCTGGACAAGTCCAGTGGACGGTTTGTGTGTGAGTGTGTGTGTGTGTGTGTGCGCGCGCGCGCGTCTAATATGAACTGTTTCGTTCATACTGATTGATTTCAGCCGACAGGATACAAAAGGTGTATAAAATGAAAGTAAAAGAATATTGAACTTATTCCCACTACACGAAGTCTTGATCACATGTTATCCATTCTGATTCCCACTTGACCTACCTGTGATCTATTGCACATACGACTAAACTTAAATAAAAGAATTTGTGAAGATGCACAACCAGTTCCACACAACGTTTGACCAAACGATTGTTCCAAAAAATGTATTAGTTCACAACTGTCTTGAATACTTATAACTGCCAGAATAATCATTTGCAAGAAAATCATCTGCTGACGGATAGGTTTTCAACATTCAGATACATTAAGACTGCAGAGAAACTGGCACTTTGCTCGCTTTGCAAGGTGTTATAATGTGGCTTTCGTGGTGAACGTGTCGCTACTAATGATGGATGGCTACAAACTTGAATCAGCTGCAGTTTTTGTGTTTGCTTTGGATCATGCTTGAAATTGTCCTGATAATTTTCATACGCGCGCGCGCGCGCGCGCGCGTGTGTGTGTGTGTGTGTGTGTGTGTGTGTGTGCGTGTATGCGTGCGTGCATGCATGAGTGATTGGGTGTGTGTATGAGTTTGTGCGTGTGTGCGAGAGCGTTCGCACGCGCGCGCGATTGATTTACTGATATCTCCCAACTTTCAAAAAGAAGAAAAAGGGGGGGGGGGGGAAAATCCGGACTGGTTCAACCATACAGCGAACATATGACTTCAAGTTCACATCTCAGCCCCAAGGAGGTCTTCCCCTGAAACCCGCTTTTCAATAACCATATGGACTATCGGCCACAAACGTCTTTCGCGTGTCAATAACTACAATCAGTATCAGTCTTCCTGTCGGATTTTTGACTCTGCAGATCTTATTGGCAATGGAAGGGATCTCGAAAGAAAATCATCTTTCAACCGTTCCCTTGACCCCTCCTTGACGTTGACTAATTAATTTTACACAGAGCGTGAGGGTCTGTGTCCGTCCCTTTACAGGTCACAGAGGTCAGATCGAGTGGTCACTTAAAGAAAGACAGACAGACAGACAAACAGATGGAAAGAAAGAAAGGAAGAAAGGAAGGAAGGAAGAAAGAACTGCCGCAACAGCGACACCTCTTTGCTGTAAAAGAGCGAATCCTACCGAGTCTGGAGTCTGAGGAGCCGTAGCATTTATTTTTTGCTATGGCAGACGGTGTCGATTGCTATTGTAAACGCATATCTGACAGTGTGATGAACAGGTTGTATCATTGCTGTGAACACCATTATCCTCCCCTCTCTCTCTCTCTCTCTTTCTCTCTTGCTAGCTCTCAATATTTGCTTTCACCATATTCATCCGCTTATGCTAATACGTCGCATTCACTCAGTCATAAGGACCTCATAGCCAGACATAAAAGTGTCAAAGCCTCTCTCTCTCTCCCTCTCTCTCATTCATGTGTAGCATTCATGCTATGGTTTTGTTGTTGTTGTTCCTTTGGTGTGTGTGTGTGTGTGTGTGTGTGTGTGTGTGTGTGTGTTAGTGTGTGTATGCGTGTGTGTGTTACTCGCTTCCGTTTCGTAGATGTGAGCGATGTTGTGTCTCTCAGTTAGACGCTGTGTTATACTTGTACATCATACATGTATTTAGTATTAAGTATAACATTTCTGCCGACAGAGACAGATGGAGAAGGGAAGTTGCGTCTACGGTCCTCAGGCTTCCCCCAACGACTACTTGTCGTTATGGGCCTGAGGTGAGGTGAGGTGATAACATTTATATGCGTGCATGTTTGTGTGTCTCTTTGAACAACGGCAGATGTGTAAGTCGGTCAAAGTGCTAATGTCTTCACCGCTGGAAAATAAAGATTCATTCATTTATTCAAACTCTGTTACAAACTGCCATCGTTTGACAGCAATAATGTTCATTTACTGTGTGTAATATGTGCGCATTCATGTGGACATAGGTACTGTGATTTGTGTGCTACCGTCTTTGAAAACGTTCTGTTGTCCTGGAAGCGGCATCCTTGCACGAGCGTGTTTGCGCTTTATGTTTGTCATTGCTTGTATTGATATGCCGCTGTTAATCCTTGTCTGCATGGGGTGACGGGGGAAATATTATGTTTTGAAATTGACTGCAATGGCTAACAAATGAATCTATGTCTTAAGATCAAGGGGCTAATCCTGGCCATCTCAGCTTTGTCCTCGTTTTTATTTCCTTTCTGATATATTGGTGAAGGAAGTCTGTGAAGCAAATCTGGATTGCGAAGGACTCATTCTGATGTGCGGATCGTCCCATACACCCACAGCCACCACACAATGATAGAAAGCGAGGGAGGAGGGATTTTGATTAATGTCCCGTCACACATAAAAAAAAATTATCGGTGACTGAAGACATTTTGTTAAAGTATTTATGAACACATTTGAGTATTATCGGTTAGAAGGGGTGGGAGATGTGAATGAATGTAGGACGGGGGGAAACCGGGCAAATGAAGGTGAAATGAGGGTGAAATTTGAAAAAAAAATCTAAATACAATTATAGGAAATTACTTAAAGGACTTCGTAAAAGAGAAGTCGTTTAACTGACAAGCGAAACAACTGATAATGAATGCAAAAAGTCAAAAACATCAACGTTCTCAGTCACTTGTGAAGACACACTTTCGTGTATGTAAGGCTTCATCATGCTACAGTCAAAAATCATATGCTTAATTGTCAGGTTACTAAAGCATATGCACTTGACATTAAAACAATACTTGGTCCGTAATGAATTTGATAATAGTCTGAGAGCTAAACTCAGAATTGGTCTGCGAATCGGACCAAAGTCTGAGAGAGTCAACTGACGAGGTTTTAGCCTTGAATTCAAGCACCTATAAAAGTATCTTTCTAATATATTGCTTATTTCCTTGTATGACAATGGGCAATATACTTTTATACTATCTGTATGATGATTCTTTGCTCCCCTTTCTGCTGCCCTGTCTGCTTGGTCGTTATAAAGGAATCCAATAAGGGATGGTATCCAACAAAAATCAACATTTGCACCCGTCACAAATAGGGAGTGTAATAAATACCTAATTTCAAACAATAAATCTTCTCTTTGATTATTCTCAAAAAGGAGCAAACTTTTTAAAACAGATTGAGAATCAACACAAAATAGGATATTACTTCCTATCATTGGTATATCAACAAGACGATTTAAAGCCATAAGGATGGCCACCAATTCAGCTGTAAAAATTGAATGTTCCTTACCTAAATAATATGATTTTTCTGTTTTTAGGCCAGGAATCTTCACACACACAAAAAAAAAATCACTTTCTGAAATGTTCGTAAGATAGTTTTAAAATGTTTCCCAGTATGCGTATTTATAATTGAGTTTGGGGATTTCATTTCCTTCGCTGTATTTAGATTTTTTTGTACAATCCTTAAAAGACAGTGTGACTGGCACGTCAGCACTGCCTAGTGGATCATCCCCAGTATCCCACTGTACTGTTTAAGCTAGAAATGGTGATATGAAGGTTAGGTCAAGTGCCGATGCTCTATGATGAGCCACTTCTGGGATACGTGTGATCCTCCCATCGTTAAGTAAATACAACGATGAATCAACAATATTTTCAACAAAGTCAGGATGAGATACTATTTGACAATCACTATCACAGAAGGGCGCATGGAAATTAACATCTGCTCCGACGATCCATCTCTGAAGTCTGAAGTTGTCTGTGTGGAGTGATGGCCTACAGGTAACGCGTCCGCCTAGGAAGTAAGAGAATCTGAGCACGCTGGTTCGAATCACGGCTCAGCCGCTGATATTTTTCCCCCCTCCACTAGACCTTCAGTGGTGGTCTGGACGCTAGTCATTCGGATGGGACGATAAACCGAGGTCCCGTGTGCAGCATGCACTTAGCGCACGTAAACAAACCGACGGCAACAAAAGGGTTGTTCCTGGCAAAATTCTGTAGAAAAATCCACTTCGATAAGAAAAACAAATAAAACTACACGCAGGGGGGGGAAAAAAGGGGGGGGGGGCGCTGTAGTGTAGCGACGCGCTCTCCCTGGGGAGAGCAGCCCGAATTTCACACAGAGAAATATGTTGTGATAAAAAGAAATATAAATAATGAATACAATTTGTATTTTGCTTACTTGGACCTTTGGGATAGTAGACTGACGCAAAATGTATGATTTGATTATTAGAGACATGCAATATTACAAACGTAGCTGACATCTTTTCAGCATATTTTGAAATAGGAGATGGAGGGACACTTGCGTAACTCAAACCACACTGCACGTAAATAGCTGTACTGATCTTGTCAGAATCCTCGCTTGTATGATACATCGGAGGATAATAATAACCTTTCAAATTCGGTAATTTGTCTTTAGTAACGATTTTTTGAGTAACTTAGACATTTTGTTTAGAAAACGATTGATCCTTGAGAAAAGCAAATTTCTACCCGTGGTTTTGTTGTTGTTGGTTGTTGTTGTTGTTGTTGGTGGTGGTGGTGGTGGTGGTGGTGTGTGTGCGTGCGAGCGTGCGTGCGTGTGTTGCTGTTTTGTGTGTGTGTGTGTGTGTGTGCGCGCGCGCGCGCATGCGTGCGTTCGTGTGTACATGCGTGCGTGTTTGTCTGTCTGTTTTGCCCATACCATTTCAACACATCTTTGGGAAAACTGAAGGGCACGAGGGGTGGTGGTGGACACGGATAATCTAGACTGGTTAATTCTCTTTAGTGTTCTGACGATAAACCACAGATTTAACTCCGGGGTGAAATGAAGGTTAGGGTGTAGTTCGTTACCTTGACCCCTGACCAGCGAGGCGAGTTCCAGGGTTCTAATCCTCTGTGTAAACTGTGTGTTGTCCCGAGGCAGTGGGCTTCTCAATCTTTTCCACACAACTGCCGCTGCCATAATTATATGCTCAGTACCAACCGAAAGCTAAGATAACTGGACATACGCTTACTGGTTGAAAAAGAAAAAAAGAAAGAAAAAAAGTCTTTTCCTGCCGTTTCTGTGTGGATCAACGTTGAATGTCTCTAAAAAAAAAACAAAAAAAAAACAAAAAAAATCGACGGAAACGAACAATAATGTTCTTCACGGTCAGACCATCTGTTCCGTGCTTTCATCTTGTACTGATCAAATGACAACAGAGAGATTCTTGTTTCTCCAGCTCTAGATCATTGGAAGACTGGATGACTTGCCCAAGTGATTGCTCACGCCATGCGAGATTGTTGTCTTGCTGGCTAGCGTTGGTAACAAAGCTTGACAAAGACATGTTCAGAATGGTATACATTGCGAATAATGTTCATGGCAGTAAATCCATGTACATGCAATGTTACACGTGTGCGGTAGTTCGAGGATATGCAAAGTGTTAGCCAGGGACTTGAGAAAAATTCATATTTGGCACTCCGTGTACAAAATATGTCAAGACTCGTGTGAGAATTTCACATACGCCACTCTATGTGCATATATCTATAAGATGGGTCAATCAATTGATACCAGTAAACTTCGTACGTGTCTGAATGGTGGGGGTGGGGGGTCGGGGTTCAGAACGTGGCAACCCTGTATTTCCAATCGTCTCCCATAGGTCACAGCGTGGGTCAAGATGCATGGGGCTCCAAGATCTTATGACGACATGCTAACGACAGTTGGAGGGGGGGGACACTAGCTCTTGAGGGTGATATGCTTCCTCTCTGCCGACTGAGTGTAAAGACGTGAAGAGGACAGCCAGCTGCCTGTAAATCATGACATCAAACTACTTACTACGGGGCTGGACGGCGCGCGTCGCTTCACACTGCGATCTGCAGACTGAAAATACTCACCGTAACGTTTTTCTGTCTCGGCCACAGACGTCTGTTGTGGCCTTTCATTCATTAAAGACACATACTGCCCAGTCATTAGCAGTTTAATTCATTCATCTTTTGAACTACAACCTTTCATTCATTAAAGACACATACTGCCCAGTCATTAGCAGTCCAATTCATTCATCTTTTGAACTACAACCTTTCATTCATTAAAGACACATACTGCCCAGTCATCAGCAGTCCAATTCATTCATCTTTTGAACTACAACCTTTCATTCATTAAAGACACATACTGCCCAGTCATCAGCAGTCCAATTCATTCATCTTTTGAACTACAACCTTTCATTCATTAAAGACACATACTGCCCTGTCATCAGCAGTCCAATTCATTCATCTTTTGAACTACAACCTTTCATTCATTAAAGACACATACTGCCCAGTCATCAGCAGTCCAATTCATTCATCTTTTGAACTACAACCTTTCATTCATTAAAGACACATACTGCCCAGTCATCAGCAGTCCAGTTCATCCATCTTTTGAACTACAACCTTTCATTCATTAAAGACACATACTGCCCAATCATTAGCAGTTTAATTCATTCATCTTTTGAACTACAACCTTTCATTCATTGAAGGCACATACTGCCCAGTCATCAGCAGTCCAATTCATTCATCTTTTGAACTACAACCTTTCATTCATTGAAGGCACATACTGCCCAGTCATCAGCAGTCCAATTCATTCATCTTTTGAACTACATCTGCAACTTGCTCTGTGTGTGTGTGTGTGTGTGTGTGTGTGTGTGTGTGTGTGTCAGACAGCAGGTTGACTGGCGATGACCGGTAATCAGAAACATCTGCAACTCTCTCTCTCTCTCTCTCTCTCTCTCTCTCTCTCTCTCTGTGTGTGTGTGTGTGTGTGTGTGTGTGTGTGTGTGTGTGTGTGTGTGTGTCAGACAGCATTGAGGTTCACTGGCGAAGACCGGTAATGCACTGGCTGTAAAAGTATAGAGCTTGGAAAATGAAATATTCAAAAACGCTTTTCGACTACTGATTAACAATGGCCAAAACTCAATCAGAAATAAGAATACTTAAATGAATGCACAAGAACAATCTGAGTTCTATCTACGCATTCAAAGAAGCGCTGTATCTGAGTGATTAAAGTAAAGTAAGTTTTATCTTGTTACTGCTGTATCAACAGTTGTCTGTGGTGATGTGCTGATCTGGCAATCGATATGTCTGTCAGCAGTTACTAAAAACAGTGGAACATGTTCCGTCAGTGCCTTTGGAATATGACCATATCATCAAGTAAATTCATACTGGAAATAAAATATATAACAATGATCACACACACACACACACACACACACACACACACATACGCACGCACGAACCCACGCTCACACACACATAAACACCCTTACACAGACAGACACACACATATATACACACGCCCGCGCGCGCGCGCACGCACACACAGCAGACAGAAACGCTGCACCATAAAGCACCGCGTGCAGACATAAATATGCGCCTTCACGCCGACGATCAATAACTGACCAGTTGATTGACCTGTTAAGTATTAGTTCTTTGATTGGTTGATTGAGTGACTGATCGATCGATACATACCTACGTGTGGTGGAAGCGCGCAACAACGAAGATATGGTTCGACATACAAACATGTCCAATCATCTCAAGGTGTGAGCTGGTTTGTGGTGCCTGTGTTTACCACAGCTTCTGTAAACAGTCCTTTTTCTACATGTTGGACATGGTTGCTCATAACTCATCATTATGTGTCAGCTCAGACCAACAGTAGCACCCGATCAACACCTACCACCCAATACCTGTCTACCTGTGCCCACACACATGGAGAGAGCAAAGGGGAAAATGGGGGAGGGGGCGGAGAAGCGGTGGGCCGGGGGCGTGTGTGTGAAGGACAGGACAAACGCAGATCAACTTATCGAATGTGTGTGTGTGTGTGTGTGTGTGTGTGTGTGTGTGTGTGTGTGTGTGTGTGTGTGTGTGTATGCATGTCTACACTGTGGGAGCAACGGAATATATTGGAACGTGCGGGTGTGCATATATATATTTGTATATATGTGTGTAGAGCTGGGGGTGGGGGATATGGGCGTATGTGTGTGTGTGTGTGTGTGTGCTTGTACAAGTGTGTGTGTGTGTGTGTGTGTGTGTGTGTGTGTGTGTGTGTGTGTGTGTGTGTGCTGCATTTCAACCTATGGGTGTCTCCACCTGTGTGGTAGGTGCTCGTGTGTGTATGCTTGTATGTGTGTGCGTGTGTGGGGCGGAGGGGGTGAGGGGGGTGCATCCTTGTGTGTGTGTGTGTCTGTGTGTGTGTGTGTATGTGTGTGTGTGTGTGTGTGTGCGTGCGTGGATGTGTGTGTGTGCGCGTGCGTGCGTGAGTGAGTGTGTGTGTGTGTGTGTGTGTGTGTGTGTGTGTGTGTGTGTGTGTGTGTGTGTGTGCCCGCGGGTGGTCGTGGAATGGACTTTTTGAGCCATGTTGTTGTTTTGGCCTGCAGGTAGGGTCCCTGCCGTCAGTGATCGTTATATTTCTTTTCCATGTTGTTTTGGCCTGCAGGTAGGGTCCCTGCCGTCAGTGATCTTTATATGTCTTTTCCATGTCGTTGTTTTGGCCTGCAGGTAGGGTCCCTGCCGTCAGTGATCGTTATATTTCTTTTCCATGTCGTTGTTTTGGCCTGCAGGTAGGGTCCCTGCCGTCAGTGATCTTTATATGTCTTTTCCATGTCGTTGTTTTGGCCTGCAGGTAGGGTCCCTGCCGTCAGTGATCGTTATATTTCTTTTCCATGTCGTTGTTTTGGCCTGCAGGTAGGGTCCCTGCCGTCAGTGATCTTTATATTTCTTTTCCATGTCGTTGTTTTGGCCTGCAGGTAGGGTCCCTGCCGTCAGTGATCTTTATATGTCTTTTCCATGTCGTTGTTTTGGCCTGCAGGTAGGGTCCCTGCCGTCAGTGATCTTTATATGCCTTTTCCATGTCGTTGTTTTGGCCTGCAGGTAGGGTCCCTGCCGTCAGTGATCTTTATATTTCTTTTCCATGTCGTTGTTTTGGCCTGCAGGTAGGGTCCCTGCCGTCAGTGATCGTTATATTTCTTTTCCCCGTGGCAAAGCCCCCTGTCTTCTCTTCCATACCGTTATGTCAAACGGGACATAACTTCCTGTGAACTATTTCCCTTCCCTCCCTCCAGTAGTACTGATAACCGCTATGACAATACGACAGCCATGTCAATGACAGTACAAGTTCATAGAAAGAATATTAAGAAGCTCAGCAGCATATGTGTTGTTGGCCAGTCAGTGACACTGCTTATTTACGGCCCACTGACCATAGGGGCCACCCCAGAGCTATCGAATATAACAACTAAAGCGTAACGAACACACTAATTCTCCTGAACGACAAAAAATGACAACAAAATGCTTGCGCTTCGCAGCTGCAGCCGTACTTGTGGTGGCGGTGGTGGTGGTGATGGTGGCAGCAGCAGCAGTAGCAGCAACAGCAGCAATAGCATTAGCGTAGCAGCAAAAAATATCAGTGCCCACTAAATATCTGAAATACACAAACCGCCCGAAGTAACCAACAGTATGGATGGATTACTGAGAAGATTTTTTTTTTTTTAACTTACTTGGGTGGATAGTAAGGGGGTATCCAGTACTGGTTGTACAGTCCCAAACGCGCTGTCGATCGGAAGCTGGAGCGGATCTCGACCATCTTGCTGCGGAACTTGGACACGTAGGCTGGGAAGGAGGGCATGCTGTTGCAGCGGTGGGCGGCGCCATGGTGCTTCTCCTCTCCCACCCCGACCCCCACCCCCCGTGGAGTGCGGAAGCCGGGGGAGGGAGAGACTGGCACCAGCGACGTCGGAGTTCCTAGCCCGCTGGGCCCCGTGTCTGTGAGAACAGAGGGCGAAGTCATGGAGCCGGCCTGTCTCTTCCATACACTCCAGAAAGTGAAATCCGCCGCGCTCAGGCTGTCCCCTGTGGATGGCTGTCTCGGGGTGTGAATGCTGGGCACCCGGCGTGGAGGAATGGTGACGAACTGACAGGAAGGGTGGATCACAAGCTGTATAGGAATCTCACGCTTCAAACACTCCTTTCGGATTTTGCAACATGCGCACAGACAGATTGGTCGGGTATGTTTTTATATTCCACGCGCATACATAAAAACGCTCGTAGCCTTCTAAATGCTGGCGACGTTTTATTACATCTCAGAGAGCAGTGAAAATCTTTTCACTCCATTCAGTGTAAGCCATTAAATGGTGAAGTGTTTTCTGTCAACCGACTGTCTGTTCGCAAAGCAGTCTGTTAGCACAACTGTCTGTTCACAATGTGGACATGGTGACACGTCATTTGGTGCCAAAGGTCCGTTCATAGTTGCCTTCTACTGACAATCAGGACATACGTAAATTCGCTCAGCACAAGGCGCAAAGAGTGCAGATACATGTATTCCCTCACCCATGGACATATCCGGGTGAACGTTGTCTTGTGTTTTTTTTCTTTCCATGGATTGGTTAACTTTAAGCCATTCGAGACTCTCTGGTGTGTGTATGTGTGTGTGTGTGTGTGTGTGTGTGTGTGTGTGTGTGTGTGTCAGTGTGTGTGTGTGAATTTTTTGTTACACGTTTCTTTCCTAATTTCTCCTCACTTCTCGCGGAATAATCACTGAAAATGTTAACTACCATTTTCTTTCCCATAGCAGAAATGTTCCATTTATTTGTCACGATTAAATGAAATGTTCATTTGAATCCATCGCTATTAGAGAAGAAAATCACTATGTGTTGTCATTACATGTTGCTAACAGAAGAAAATTTTAAGTGCCGATAAACTTTCACTGCTGTCGTAAACAACCGTTGAAAACACGTACAACCACTTGCAAATATAGATGATAGGTCCAAAACCACCAAACATTGGTAGCTGAACTATTAACTCCCGCTTGACACAAAATCTTAAAAAAATTCTACCAAATATTACCACTTTTCAATTGTTCACTACTACTTCTGCTTGTCGTAAAACCTGAAATATCCATTGTCATTGCTGATTATTAAGTACCACTTACCATGAATCTGAAATGTACTCTATCAAATGTTATCGCAAACTAATAAATCACAACCACTCGTCATAAATTTCAAATGCCTTTTCGAAATCATTAGTTGCCTTTACTTATTCACTGCCACTTGCTATAAGATAGTATTTGAATTATATGTTAGTAATCACTGCTAATTATTCATTGCCACTTTTTATACAGTCTGAAATGTCTTCTATGGCTACTTGAAATAGTCATCACAGCCTGTTATAAAGCTGGAATATAGTTTACTAATTTGTTTCTTGTCTGTAAAACTATTAGCTTCAGCTTGTCATAAAGTCGAATGTGTTCTATCCACTGTTATCGCTAACTGAAATGATCTCAAATGCTGTCATACGACCTTACATGTGTACCAATAATTGTTAACGCCAACTGAAATTTCACTGTCACTTATAACCTAAAGCTTTGATACTCAATAATATTAAATACACGTCACAAGCTGACAAAGCCAAAGGTCCAGATGGAAGAACGTAATCGATATCATTTTTTAATCTTTACAAATCAACTGAATAAACTTTTTTTTTTCAAATCAGTGTTCTTGTTGACTCATGCAACAAAAAGACGAACTGATAGTCGAACCGAATGCAGGAGACACGTTCAGAATGGTTACAAGCAATACCAACCCATGAATTAACTTCCAAGAAGGGCGAGATTTAACATTTCGACGTTCCAGTTTCAAACACGAAAACTTATTTCAAACACTGGAAAAAAATCCAGGCACAGGATAATGATTTGATAACATAATTCAACACACAGTCGACATAAGAAGGCAGTCAGGGGAACTGATTGACTGTGATACGTCTGGTGGAGCGGGTGGACAATGGGAATCGACAGAACGCTGTTGCTGTTTGGAAAGCTCCATAATTGTCCAATGCTTGATCTTCTATCGATTGCCCCATCACGCGGGCGTCAGTCGTCAGGGAACATTCCGCCACACAGTGTCCCCAGTACCGCTCCAGTTGCCAGTCACCAAAAGCCACTAAAGCCATCCGATTGCCCCGGTCAGGACACGTCCGACTCTATTGTTTTCTCTTCCACAGGCCGGGGGATCAGGGAAAGTGATCAGTTGACGGAGATCGTGGAAGACCCAGAGACTACTATTTTCTTTCTTTTTCCATCCCCGGAGATTGATTGGTTCGTCAGTCCGCTGTGTGGGCGTTCCTCACGCTCCCGCAAACCCACAGAATGACTACAGACAACCCGTCAGCGAACGGTTTTTGCGCACGCGGGTGTTAATTATTTTGCACGTTTTGCTTCTTTGTCCGTTTCCAGCCTTCCTTAGCCACCACACCAGGCTACAGGTATGGAGCCGGGACTCCAGCACCAGAACGACCAGGTAACCCATCGACAAACAATGAAATCAGATTAGCAGGCAATAATTGTGCATAGCAGGTACAGAAAGTTGCTAGAAGGAAAATTCTGTTGACACAAGGGCCTGGTTGCAAGAAAAATATTCCCCCTGTTATTCTGGCTTAGCCAGGTACACAATCAATCCACCAGCGGACCCAGCACCACAACGGTTCAAGCTGGTTCTTTTTGTCGTTGAAACAAACGTTGACAGGAATATCAATATTTCATGGTTCTATTGTTGTCGTCTCACGGCTTTGAAATTCAACTATTTCTTCTAGGATGAAATCCCACATGTATTATCGGTTATATACTCTCTCTCTAATATACACTCTCACACACAAACACACACGCGCGCGCGCCCGTGCGCGCACAACGGTTCTTGTTCTTTGTCGTTGAAACAAAACTCACAGGAATATCATTATTTCAATGTACTATTGACATACCTTGGTTTTGAAATTCAACTGCATTTTCAATCATGGGAATTCGAATGCATTATCTATTATATTCTCTCTCTCTCTCTCTCTCTCTCTTTCTCTCTCTCTCTCACACACACACACACACACACATAAACACAAACGCGCGCGCGCTCGCACGCACACCACGGTTATTGTTCTTTGTTGTTGAAACAAAACTCGACAGGAATATCAATATTTCATGTACTGCTAACATACCTTGGCTTTGAAATCCAACTGCATTTTCAATAATGGAATTTCAAATGCATCATCTGTTATACCTCTCTCTCTCTCTCTCTCTTGGGATAAAAGCAGATTGGGGAACCAAGTCCAAGTAATATGACCAAGTATAACTCATTTGAGTTCCATATGAACCTGTCCGAAAAACGCCATTGTGTGTTGTGTGTTTTACCTGCCAAGATCATCCACCCAAACAGGACTGCAGATAATTCTTCGATATCTGCAAATAATCTTATTTCTCAACACCTCGAGACAAACAATATTTCTTGTTGTTGTTGTTGTTCTCTCTCTCTCTCTCTCTTTACATATGATGAAGGAACGAGAAGAACGAGAGAGCATGAGACAGACTGACAGACAGGCAGACCAGCTCTCTCTCACACACACACACACACACACACACACACACACACACACACACACACACACACAATAAGAGAGAGAGAGAGAGAGAGAGAGAGAGAGAGAGAGAGAGAGAAGCACAACAGTCCGAGCCATCAAGCTTGCACTGACAGAAAAACCATCACTATAACAGAAGGAAATGGCTGCTTTTGTGGAGTGTAATTTTGCTGAATCACTGGTATAGGCTGCAGATTGTAATGCCAATTATTATGCTTTTATGAAGGTTATTGACAGGTAGACAGGCATCTCCAGCTCTTCCGCTTCGCCGAGCGGTCAAAAGCTGTTTGTTGCAAAGGCAGTGGTGCCGTGCATGTTTGAGGATGAAAAGGACAAAAGCGCGTCACGCGGCACTGAACAGCTTCTACTCTGCCAGTGCTCACACAAAGAAATTTGGTGACACTCTTGACAAAGCACTGTTTATGCAGCAATCCATCGATCAGACCTGTGAATCCTGCCACTGATAGTTACGGCGCATGAGTTCTAGTTAGAAATCTATTAATCAGACCTGTCAATCCTGTCACTGACAATTACGGCGCACCAGTTCTAGTTGGAAATACTTGTTCACAACTCATCTGTTTAAACTTGTCTCTTCTCTCATTCTCTCCCGTCTCGACAACCGTATTTCTCTCCATCCATTGGCCTTAAACGCATACACAACTCTGCCGCTCGACTCGTCTTCAGAAAGAGAAATTCAGAGCACGTCACTCCTCTCTCGCAGTCTCTGCCCTGGCTCCCTCTGCTTTGTTTATGGCAACTCAAAGTGAGCCAATAGTAAGGACTGTGTGCATGCATTTATACAAAGCCTTTAATTGACGCATCAGATACATATACAGATATCGAATACTTTATCATCTCAAGAAGAGAAATTCGTGCTTGGCTGAATAAACTTACTGCTGACGATGTGCTTTCGTAATGCTGTCAGTATATTACTCTTTAAATGAGCTATTCTGAAACGTGTGAATTATTCATATACTCTGAAATTCGTGTGAATTATTCATGTTTACTGTACCCCCTTCAGAAGGGGCCATGACCTATACTGATGAAACCTTTCGAGTTCGAGTTCCCCCAGCTCCATGTCTCGCACAGAATGAAGTACAAAACCAGTCCTATCTGTGTTATCAATGCATAAGCGAATCGGTCCCGATTCCATCCTATCAATGTGACTGCCTTCACTTCTACAACCCATCTTGCTCTCTACAGGTCAGCTTCAGATCCACTCTGTGTCTGCATTCCCGGATTGAAACAGCCCACAATCAACCGCCGCTCTTTTCTCTGGCCCGTTTCATTGTAACGAGCTGCCTCTTTCGCTTCGTCAGAACCTTACACTCCTCTTCCAAACCCCCTTCCTCTCTCCCATCCCCTCCCATCCCCACTCCCACACCCGATTCTGACCGTGAGCTTTTCTCCAGCAGGTGTTTATGATCATAGTTTCTTTTTTTCTTTTTTCATCCCTACGAATCAGTATTATATATGCGTGTGAATGGCAGGTGTCTGAACAAGATTCAGCGCCATGTAAATGCTATTACTAGTACTGTTACACAGGCATGCTCGAGTAATGATCTCATCAGGGCCATGAGTACTGGCCGATTCCTTCAGTCCTCTCGCGATCGTCCCCTGTTAAACTTCAAGCTACTTTATAAGATAAGAAGAAGAAGAACAGAAAGAATGAGATGGAAGTGCAGGAGGTCAAGGAGGAGAAGAAGAAGAGGAAACGAAATCCCAGTGCACTCGACAGGCAGGTAAATCTACAGGTGGATAGGCAAAGAGGTTAGTTTTAGATTTATCAATAAGTACGTAGGTAGGCAGAAGCTTTGTAAAGAAAAAGTTCTTTGATGTTTTGTCTGTAAGTGTTTCAATAATACACATTTCGGTGGTGATACATTTTGAGTTATTTGGCTGGTTGCCATATATGTGATGATTTATGGATATCCTTTTGTATCATCATACTTCATGACATCGTAGTTCTTTGTGCAATGTAGTCGGGTTTTTTTGTTGTTGGGTTTTTTTCAGTGTCCTTTCAAAATACTAAAGTATGCATTTCGAAAAGTTGTTGGGTTTTTTTTTTCATGGTAGAAGGCAGGTAGGCCGGGAGATAGGAGTGTTTGTTGATTAGGTTGGCAGGCAGACAACAACAAAAAACAACAAACAAAATGTAGACAGAAAATCGGCAACGGGTATCTTTTACTGAGTTGTCCAGCTGTTTACAATACATACAACCCAATTCGTTCACACTTCACTGTCACAAGGGAAAAACATCTACCTCTCAACACAGTCCAGGGTCCAACTGACTACAAGGCAGGGCAATCTCCGACGAAGTCCCTGATAACATCTCCTTTCTGTCCACTGGCACAACAGGGCTATCATTATGTTCTTTACCCTACGAGGGGTAATGACTGTGAAACACTGCTGTGAATGTCAGCGTGGGCAGACCCTATCCAGCCTGGGCCATGTGATCTGGCCTGATATGACCGTCTGATTAACTTGCGCAAAGTCACACTGTGACGGTGTGATTGTTGGAAGCCCTAACTTGTGGCCATGTCATATGGCATTTCCAATTCAAAGGAAGAGAGAAAAGAGAATGAATGAGTGAATCAATCAGTTTTTGTGAAGGTAACTTATTAAGCACATACAATCAATCAACTTCTGAGAAGGTAACTTATTAAGCACATACAATCAATCAACTTCTGAGAAGGTAACTATTAAGCACATACAATCAATCAACTTCTGAGAAGGTAACTTATTAAGCACATACAATCAATCAACTTCTGAGAAGGTAACTAATTAAGCACATACAATCAATCAACTTCTGTGAAGGTAACTTATTAAGCACATACAATCAATCAACTTCTGTGAAGGTAACTTTTTAAGTACATATTCCATTATTCATTCATCCCTCGAAAACAAACACAGAAAAAGTGGAAAAGGAAACAGAGGAAAAGATAAACAGAAATACAGAGACCGAGAGAGACAGACTGATATGAATAGAGACAAACAGAAAGCGGCCGAACAAGCGGAGAGAGGCAGAGACAGAGAGACAGACGGATGAAAAATTATCAGATTTCAATCAATCAATGTTTCAAAAAATGTCCACATTAAAAAAGTATCCTGAAATTTTAGGAACTGGGACACGACTCTGTATTGTGGAAATAAAAGTGTCAAAAGATAGCTTGTAGAATGTCATCAATTCAAACTGGAAAGCCAAGGTTTGTGATTTTATTGAATCATTTTGCAAATTTGAGTCAATTAGAATACGGTATCACATTTTCTGTGTATGCGAGCGCTGGTGTTGAGGAAGGGGGTGTTGTGTGTGTGTGTGTGTGTGTGTGTGTGTGTGTGTGTGTGTGTGTGTGTGTGTGTGTGTGCGTGTCACACTCGCGTGAGAGAGAGTGGGAGAGATGAGAGACAGAGAGAGAGAGAATTACAGCCAAGCACAAATTAAGATTCAACACAGCCGGTTTCGGTGGTATAAAAAAAAAAAAAGAAGAAAGAAAGATGGAAAGAAGGGTAGCAGGAAATAAAGAAAAGGGGAAAGGGGGAAAAGGGAAAAAGAGATATGGAGACAAAAACAGGCAGACAGAGAGAGAGAGAGAGAGAGAAACTGAGAGAGGGGGACCGACAGACAAACACTCCGACAAATAGAAAAAAAAAATATATATATATATATATATATACATATAACACTTGTCCAAGGTGACTGACGCAAGTTCCTCTCATACACTCACATAACCCTTTTCGTATAACTCCGCTGGCAAGATTTACAGGCAGGACACACGGACAGTCGCGTGAGGAAAGTATATATATCACAACATGACGGTGCATTGTTGGAGGGAAAGACTTGTTCGATGAGGAGTGGGACGATAACGGACACCAGACATCTTCTAAGTGTCAGAACTGCCGAGCCAGTCAAAGTCTGGCTATAGTATATAATTCAAACGATTCTCCTTCGGCGAAAATTATTTACCCGTCTTTTGTCATCTTTACGAAATGGTTGTTTCCACGCCCGTTCCCTGTTTCTTCTTCTTCTTTTTCTTCCTCTCTATCTCTCTCTCCCTCATTCTTTCTCTTTCTCTCACCACACCCTTCATCTTTTCTCTCACTCCCCTGTCCATATCATGTTGATCTGTGTGTGTGTGTGTGTGTGTGTGTGTGTGTGTGTGTGTGTGTGTGTGTGTGTGTGTGTGTGTGTGTGTGTGTGAGCTTGCAAGTCATATGCGCACTGATATATTATTCACGCTATTCCATTCATTATGTGATCGTTTTGTTAGTGGTCCACTCCTCTGTTATGGGCCGGAGGCCTAACAAATAAACCATTGTCCTGTCTTCTCTTGTCTTTCTCTCTCCCCTTGTCACCCCCTCCCCAAGCCGCCCCCCACCCCCCACCCCCCGTCCCCTCTCCCGTCCCCCCCTCCCCCAAACACACACACACACATCCCCTCTCCCATCCCCACAGAGTGATACACACAAAATATGTCTACACTGTACGTCTTCGCAATGTCTTTCCCCATGTAAATGCCTGGCCGAGACTGGATTCACTCTTGCCAGCAAACCGTACGACGCTGTTATCTTCCTGTGATTTCTGGCTTTGCATGCTTCTGTCACCGATGACAATCGACACTGTTGCCATACTGTGTTATGCTAGTCACTGAGACATGTACGGACATTTGTTTGTCCAGTCAGTATATCTGTGTCAAGGAATGTCATCCTTTGATCCTGAGAAATTTCTGACAGAAAAATACCGAGTGCTTGAAACAGACTACAGACAGATACATTAAAACCCATCATACAGCGGCAGTAATGAATGGCCCAGAACAGCACAATCCCCAAAACGCAGGCAGTCGGATTCGTTCTCCATCTTCACTGCGCACAGTAAGGACGAAAGTTGATATACAATAGACATTTTCAACAACAACAGATTTGCCAGTGATATACCTCATCGATATTATCTAGCAGAAATTAGAAGACAAAAGTGTGAATGACAAAAGGAACTGCAGACACACGTACAATATGAAACACTGAGCCATTATATGAAGAAACTTTTCTTCTTTTGTGTCCATGTGACAGCAGTTGTCACGAGACAAAAACTACAAAATTAATAACATTTTGGGGGAATCTGGGTAGGCTTGTACATGTTTGTTTTCATGTGACATCCTTGCAGATAGTTTCATAAACATGACGTTTTCTTGGTAATATCTTGTTATTTTTTTATCGTTTGTACACAAATATCAGTTGTAGCCTAGAATATACATAATAAGCATGATTGTTTGTTAATTTATTTTATTTTATTCATTTATCGGGTTTTTTAATCTGCTTCCGTGCTGTACCGCTATGGAATGATGCAACCCTAAAATATCTACCACTTTATTCTCGCTCCAACAAATTGTTTGGAGAATGGAAGTTCCTTTGAAACTATGACGATTAGTAATATCTGATTTATTTGTATACGGTCAGAAATCAACAGTCTGCTCAAACGTTTCACAAAAGACGGGGCCCAAACTGGGCCATAAATCGTTCATGTAGCATTAGTTTTATGACACACATTGCGGAAGCTTTCGAAGGCTTTTAAACCTGAGCTGCCACTCCGATAGGAATAATAGAAAATGAATTCGAAAAGTCCGTCCACGGACAGCTTCCATAGAAATCATTGCTGATACTTATTTTCTTATTACTGATATTTCACTCCCTTATAATGGACAGACAGCGGGTTGATACATGTCGGTGACCCACCTAATCCCGACAAGCACAGGCAAAGTCTGATGACGATGATTCCGCTGCAGCTGAAGGCGAATTCTGCGACTGTCGACCAGCGGGTGATATTCGTTGCTGCCGGACTTCGCCAGCCCCACCGGACCGCGGTTCCCGTAGGAAAAGTTGAGCGGAGGGAGAGAATGGGTGGAGTGACGCTCTGGTACCATGACAGACTTGGGGCTTTGTGGCCGTGTTGTTTCAGGAACCGCTCACTGAAGGACAATGGTGACACAAACGGGAACCGGCTCTTTTAGCCACGTCACGGTCTTGTTTTCAAGCACGGTCCGAAAGAAAATCTCCAGGGAAAACAAAAACAAACAGGCGACATAGTTTTCAAGCCCATGCACTTCTTTTTCGGGTATGGTTTGGAGTTTTCTATCTTCGGATGCTATCTTCTTCTTCTTCTTCTTTTTTTTTTTTTTTTTTTTTTTTTTCAAATATGAAATATAAGTTTGAAACGTTTTATCAGGTTCTTCCTAGGGTGAAAACAAGAGTGTCCTGTCACTGAATCTTGCATGATTGATTTGTATGATAAATTCCGTTATAAAAATGATTGAAGAAAAGTGCTAAAATGTGTATATCCATAGTTTTATTAGTAACACGAACAGGCTTTTTTTATTAAGAAAAAAAAATAATTTCCTTCATAAAAATCACTGAAGCAAAACGCTAAAAATGTATACATATATCCATTGTTTTATTAGCGACAGTTGTTTTGTAAGGTGATAATTACAGCTCAATATGCTGTAACAGACCGAGCTCATCACAATCGTTGTCCTATCAAGTAAATAAAATCTTTAAAAAATCAAGGAAGCGCTTGGTTATAAGCTGACTCGTCCATATTTTTCGAATAAGCATGAATTAAACAACATCTGTCTAAATCAACTTGTGGTGAATGGACAATAAGCCAGTCAGAAGAAGAAGAAAATAAGTGTTTAAAAAAAGAAGATTTTTTCTACTACCATCATGAAATGCTAAAAAAATATATTCTCCACACATAGGCCTTTTTCTGATGTCACTGAACACATAAATCCACCTCATTCACTTCTTGTATGATTCCACTTCTAAGCGGAGTAACACTGTGCGATGGGAACTTACAACACTTCACAGCACTTCCTTTCGCTGACCATTTCTCTGCTCACTATGTCTACATCATGTGTACGTGTGGAAGGGGTGGTATACCACACGTCAGTGATCTAGTTGAAAAGCGAAACTGTGAAGTCCAGAGGACTGGCTTTGCAAAACACTGGTCCCAGATGACAACGTGAACAGACACGAAAGGTGCTTCCAGTCTCGCGCTCCATGCTTTCCAGTGAGCTGAATAGTTAGTCGTTAGTCGTCTGTTGGCAGCAAGCGCTATGTGATCTTCGCTTTTTCGGTTCGGTACACCCCTCTGTATGAACAATAGTGGCCGTTTGAAAAAGGGCTGAAGGCTCTTGCATGAGGTGTTAACCCCTCTTTAAAATCGTCACTGTCCTCAGTCCGACACTAGGGCGCTCGGCATTCACCATCTCGGTAACCCCTGGCAACGGCCTGTGTAAACTTTGGGTTAAACATCCTCCCTTGCAAATCAAACGTTTTCAGTTCTCTGGGAATTTAATCCACAACGGTGCCGCAAAAAACTTCATTTGCTACTTCTCCACGCCTCGCTGGCTTTATATCACGTTTCTGAAAGAACTGTTTCTGTCCTGGTCCAAACAGATGTTGTGAGTATGTAGGTTTAGGTAAAGGTGTGTATATGTCAGTGTTCATGTGTGCGCTTGTCAGAAGTATATATATTACAAAAATGGGAGAAGAGATAACAGGTGTGTACAAAAGTCATTGTTCAATTTTATTATCTGTATTGCCACCCTCCCTCTCTAGCTCCACACAAACGAACCAAACACGTTTGACTGACAACAGGTCATCAATGCCCTGAAAATGCGTCGATCCCCACACAGTTACAACAAAAACTGGCTGTAAATAGAAACTTGATGGTGCTATTCACCATACCATTAACGCCCCAGCCAAAAAGTAAAAGAGTTCATGAGGTAATGAGACACAGAGACGGAGAAGGGACAAACGGTCAACAATGCGGGCAGACTGTCAAGGGTAACCAGTGGGCCCATGACTTTGGACTTAGCCCGTTGTGTATTGTTCTGGCGACATTCGAACTCTGACAGCGAGTTGTGGAGAAGTGCAAGCGTTAACGCTTCCTGTCTCTCCATCTTTTCATTTACTTTATCCGATGCAGAATATGTAATACAGCAGATCTATTGTTCACAAACAGGAAAATGCACACGCGGTAAAAAGACGTCTACAAGACAGTCACACAAAAAGAAGCACATTCAAAAGCATGAAGAAACCATGCCATTGAATGATAATAATAATAGATGAGACGGATAGTAACCACAAAGAAATGTTCTAAATATATGAATGGTTAACGTGTATCATTTTCTTTTTTCTTTTTTCTCCGTTTTTCAATACAACATAAATCGTGCAAGCATGCTAATAAGTACGTTTGTACGCACACACAAGCCCCCCCACCCACCCCAACCTCAAGCCCACCCACCCCACATGCACGCTCACAAGAGCGCGCACATACAATTTGTATAATTAAAAAACAACAAACAAAAAAACAAATGTGTGTGTGTGTGTGTGTGTGTGTGTGTGTGTGTGTGTGTGTGTGTGTGTGTGTGTGTGTGTGCGAGCGCGCGCGCGCGTGTAATCATTAAAGCATTACTTCTCCACTCGGCTGGATTTCCACACACATTGCACTGGTTAATGTTAGTACTTCGATGATTTGCAACGAAATCGCCAAACACATTTACGGGTGCAGTAGACTCGATAATCACTCCGGACGTGTCCAATTATTTCGAGAAAATTATGATCAGCGAACCGGACACGTTCTCCAAGTTTCTTTCCAGTTTTATGATAAAAATGATGTAGTAAAATGACCGTGGAGATATGTTTTGCTTATTGAAAAATTATTGTACCCATCACAAAGGTGCATTTTCTTTGTAACTAGAAGGCGTGAAAAGAACTTTATTCTGAGCTAATTTGGCGTCAACAAAGTATTTCCAGAGAAATTTTCTTTTAAGATTTACCAAACACACACAGACACATATATACATACATACATGCACGCACACACGCACGCACGCAAACACACACACATAAATACATACATACAGACACATGGGCAACGGATAAAAAAAAGACAACACATTGTGAAATAACATGCAATAAAGTCCAGGTAAGCTGACAAAACATAGTCTCCCGATATCCCGAGGTGGGACATTATTCTCCTTGAATTTTATTACTTTCCGAATATGGAAATGTGTAATATAAAAATCACCTGAGAATGCATCTAAAATGCAATATGATAATTTTCATGATAATGCATTTTCTTATAAAGTATATCCAAAGTCAATCAGACCTCCAGGCGCATTACATAGCCAGATGCAAAGGCTTGCTTCATGGCTCACCTGTGACTCCTGATGAACATCAACAAAACCAAGGGTAGGGACGAGGCGGAGGAGGTAGTGTGTGTGTGTGTGTGTGTGTGTGTGTGTGTGTGTGTTGTGTATGACATCAACAGACACGATTTCTGTTTCAGCATCACCTCCCACCAGTTGCAGTGCAGGCCGAAACGTGGACGTTGTCTCTCTGACCTTGTTAGGCAGGTAGGCAGGTAGGTAGGTAGGTAGAGAACCGACTCACCTTTTGGAGGCCAGGTCTGTGTCGGAGGACAAGAGGAGCTGGTGCTTGTGGGACAGGTGGTCAATGAGCTGCCTGACGGTGGGGATCTTCTCTCTCTTCGGGGGAGGAGGACGCCGGACCAGGCGCACCCGAACCCCGTGGTTGGCGTACAGATGTGTCAGCAGGTCGCACCCGGCAGGCAGGTGCAAAGTGCCGTCAGGATCCACCCGAACCCGTCTGTCTGCCCCCTCCACTGGCATGCACATGCACATCACATCACACGATGCACCCACCTTCTTCATTGGTTCGGGGGAAGCTTTTTCTTATCTTTCTTTTATTTTTAACAAATCAGTAATATTTAGGGTTCTCTCCTACTCCCCTGCCTGTCCCATTCACTATTCACTAGCATGGGCGAGAGAAGAAAAAAAAAAAAGCACGGAACGGTTTCTTATATCAGTCTTTGACTTAAGCAGTTTCCTTTACATCATTGCGACAGCGCAGTGTGAACTGATCCGATTCGATTCAGCTCAGAATTTCACATTTGATTATTTCACTTCAATTTTGTTCTGTCCAAAGAAACAGCAATCAAAACAAAACTGTTTCGCATTTATCAAATCACATGAACCCAGTGGTAGGATGACGAGCAAAATAAGTGAATACTGGGTGTTTCTTGGCGATTTACAAAAAGTCAGTGTGTCAGGTCAGGGGCATAGCCCTTGCTACTGGTACCATGTAACCCAGTACTACCTGCCGCATGTGAAGACTCCCAACAACGGACCAGGCAGAGGAGGAAACCTTTCCCAACGGCTGTGAAGGCGGAAGAGGATGACCAAAGGGCAGGGAGAGCTCTTATCCTTAGCTGGAAGTCCTCCTGGGAGACGGAACTCCGAAGAAAAAACCTGCACCTGTCGAGGCCGTCCTACACGTGGCAGTATCTGCACCTTTGGGACTGTGAGCGTCGGTAGGCGAGAGAGTGGGGAAGGGACTGCACAACTCTCTACTAATTAAAAAAAAAAAAAAAAAAAAAAAAAAAAAAAAAAAAGTCACATGTGCTGGTCAGGCAACCAGGCTAATGTCGGAACGACGAGCTAGCCCTCAACATCCAACATTCCCAAGCCCTGCGACGATGGAGAAGTGGTAACGGGCAGAGGATGCTGCTGGCAGTTCCTAGTCACGACTCTGCACGCAGGCGGCTGTGGGGTGATGGTCGTCCGCTGTAGACTGGGGCAGAAGCGGCGCCCGTATCCTCCCACAGTGTCAGAGCAGCCCTTTTTAGGGACAGCACTGCTCTCCCCACATGGGGGAGGGGAGATAAAAGGATCCCAAAACAAAGCCTGTCTCGCCTAGTACCTAGTAGGAAACCGCACCTACTTGGACATCCAACACTAGCGGTCGAAAACAGCAGAAGAAAATAACCAGGAGTCATGCCCTGACTCTGGGTGCCTGGAATGTTCGCACCCTTTTAGACAGAGACGACAGACCAGAAAGGCGCACAGCGCTCATTGCTAGAATGCTTGATCGCTACCAGGTTGACATAGCAACCCTGAGCGAAAACGGATTTGCCGGTGAAACCCAGCTGGAGGACGTTGGAGGGGGCTACACCTTCTACTGCATTGGGAAGCCAGATGGCACCCCAAGAACCTCAGGCGTAGGCTTTGCCATACGAACCAAACTTGCATGACAGCTTGACAGCCTTCCACGTGGGATAAACGATAGGCTGATGACCCCTGCGTCTGAAGCTGTCCGAGGATCACTTCTCCACAATCATCAGCTGCTATGCCCCGATGATGACCAACCCTGATTACATCAAAGAAGCTCTCTACGAGGAGCTCAGCCGCACCATTTCAGCGGTAGACAGAAAGGACAGGCTGATCATCCTTGCGGATTTCAATGCCCGCGTCGGCGTGGACTTCTCCTCGTGGCCAAAAGTCCTAGGACAGCACGGCACTGGCAAGTGCAATTCCAACGGACTGCTTTTGCTCTCGTTCTGCGCGCAACATGGACTGACTATCACCAACACCCTCTTCCAACAAGCGGACAAGTACAAGAACACATGGATGCACTCCCGCTCCAAGCAATGGCACATGCTGGACTATGTGGCTGTCCGGCAGAAGGACAGAGGTGATGTTTCCATTACACGCTGCATGGGAGGAGCAGTCTGTTGGTCGGACCATCGCCTGGTACGCACGATGAACATCAGACTTGCACACAAGCTCCAACCAGCCAGGCAGAAACCCCCTAGGAAGCTGAACATCCATCGCCTCCCTATCACCAAGGACGTGCGGCAGCAGCAAATCCAAGCAGCTATCCAAGAAATTCCTGCATCGACTGAATTAGAAGAGGTATGGAGAACCTTTAGAGATGCTGTGTACACAGCAGCAGCTGACACACTCGGCTTTGCACAGAGGAGCCACAAAGACTGGTTTGACGAGAACGACTCTGGAATCTCCACGCTCCTGAATACACTGCATATACGGCATCAGGATCACATTTCCCATAAAGACTGCCAGAGGAAGAAGAACCAGTTCTTGCAAACCAGGCAACTCGTACAGAAGAGGCTGCGTGAGATGAAGAACACCTGGTGGGAGAGAAAGTCCGAAAAGCTTCAGTCTGCTGCTGATGCTCACGACATGAAGACCTTCCATGATGGTCTACGAGCTGTGTACGTACCGAGAGTCACAGGGTCAACCTCTGTCCGAGCCTTGGACCAGATCACCCTCCTGACAGACAAGAAAGACATCCTTGCCCGCTGGGCAGAGCACTTCAACACCCTCCTCAACAGGGACTCGTCCGTATCTGACGAGGTAATTACAGCCCTCCCACAGCTACCAGTCAGTGACTCGCTAGCTGCCCCTCCCACCAAGGCTGAGACCCGGAAGGCCCTGAAGCTGACGTCAGGAAAAGCACCAGGAGCGGATGGAATCCAGGCTCACATCTACTGGAGGCGAGGTGCGGACAGACAAACTGACCGCCCTGTTCCAGTCTATCTGGGTGAGAGGGGAGGTCCCCGAGGATTTCAAGGATGCTTCAATTGTCCACATTTACAAACGGAAGGGAGACAAAACATCCTTCGATAACCACCGTGGAATCTCTCTCCTCTGCATCGCCGGCAAGATATTCGCCCGCATCATACTGAACAGACTGGTTGACCATGTCTCCAACACAGTCATCCCTGAAGCACAGTGCGGCTTCCACTCAGGCAGGGGAACATGTGACATGGTGTTTGCCGTACGCCAGATGCAAGAGAAGTGCCGTGAGCAGAAGAAGAAGCTCCACATGGTCTTTGTAGACCTGACTAGGGCCTTCGACACGGTGAACCGCCGTGGTCTGTGGAAGATCCTCCTAAAGCTCGGCTGCCCAGAGAGACTAATCCAGATGATTGCGTCATTCCACGATGGCATGCAGGCAAGAGTACAGGAAAATACTGACATGTCGGATCCGTTCCCTGTGGTAAATTGAGTGAAGCAGGGCTGCGTCCTGGCACCGACACTGTTCTCCATTCTCTTCTCTACCATGCTGATTGACGCCTTCCAAGACTGTGACCGGGGCATCTACATTCAGTTTCGCACAGATGGCAAACTTTCCAACTTGTGGCGACTCCACGCCAGGTCCAGGGTGTTTGAGGCACTGTTGAGAGAGTTCCTCTTCGCTGATGACTGCACGCTTGCTGCACACACCCATGAGGACATGCAGTTCATTATGGACAGGTTCTCAACCTCCTGCAGGCGTTTTGGACTCCATCAGCTTCAGCAAGACCGAGTCCATGTACCAACCAGCTAGCTCACAGAACGCCAGTGCCTCCCCCTACCTGCAATCAAGATCGATGACACAGAGATCAAGTCAGTAGACAAGTTTTGCTACCTGGGCAGCACCCTATGCAGCAACGGAGCCCTTGATGCAGAAGTGACGCTGCGCATCGCCAAGGCCAGCTCCGCCTTTGGCAGACTCAACAACAGGCTGTGGAACAACAAAGGCATCAGTCTCAGCACCAAAATCAAAACATACAGAGCTGTTGTGCTGACCACCTTGAAAACATGGACGACGTATCGCCGTCACATTCAACAACTTGAGCAGTTTCACCAGAGATGCCTACGAAAGATCCGCTGGACAGGACACGTTGTCCGAATGCCAGACAGCAGGATCCCGAAGATGCTCTTGTATGGCCAGCTGAGGGAAGGCCACCGCGAACTTGGAAGACCCTGCAAGCGCTTCAATGACACCTTGAAGACAAACCTCAAAGCCTGTGACACAGACATCGATTCCTGGGAAACTGATGCCCTTGACCACTTTCGCTGGAGGATGCTGTGCTCTAGTGGCATAAAGACGTTTGAAAACAAGAGAACGCTGGCCATTAAGGAGAAGCGTGAGCGAAGGAAGCAGGGCTCAACTTCTGGAGACGTTTTTCATTGCAACATCTGTGGGAAGTGCTGCGAATCTAGAATCGGCCTCTTCTCCCATATGAGGACACACACCGACAGATAAGCCTGCCTGCCTACTCATCCGTCGGTCCGACGGGAGACTTCATAACAAAAAGTCACCAGTTTGCTGTGAAGACACTTTTCATCACTGACCGTGCTTGCACCAGTGCTTAGGTGAAAGAACGAAAGTGCTACAAAAACATGATTTGTTCAAATATGTTGCTTTACTTAACAGCCAGTTTCCTTCTTACATATATATATATATACGAAAAGTTCCGTACGATGTTTTGGATAGCATTTCATGTACCTCTTATTTCTTTATAATTTTAACAGGCACAAATCTAAAAGGTTACTTGACATTCCACATCACACGACAGCAACAGATATGAAGTTAACAATGTAGATTCTTTTTTTTTTTCAATTAATGATTTTAAAAAAAACCCACACATTTCGAAATCCGATGGTTGATATTCATATCCAATTGTTAAAACGAAGCATGATGATTCTCTTCAAATATTCACACGGAAAAAATCACCAGTAACTGACCACTCGGAGTACTGTTGTGAGTATGCCTGGACAACAGTGACTTTGAAAGTGGATGGAATAAAGGATGTGGGATGGGGGTCATTTATATCTCATATTGTTTACTTCTTTTTTTTTTTCTTAGTTTACTTTGTTTATTTTTTGTCATGAATGTTCAGACCATTTTCACTTTCTTTGGCCTGTACAGCTTACTAATGTAAACGACCGCAGGAAACGGACCCGCGCGCGCGCGCGCGTGTGTGTACAAGGGTTGACATATTGACTGTTGATGAATGCGAAGTGCGTGTTAATAAAATGCATGATTGTACGCAAACTTCTACGGAGAGACCTAAACAACTCAGGCATTGGCAACACATTCTGTGGTTTCTCTTGTGACGGTCGAAAATTATGCAGGTTTAACCGTTAATTGCTGATCACCATTGTTTTTCTTGTATTTCGTTCTTTTCTTTCCATTTTATATATTTCCTCTCTCTCTCTCTCTCCCCTGTGTGTGTGTGTGTGTGTGTGTGTGTGTGCCTTCCTTTCATACCAAACTTCTTTTCTCCTAACGCATTCTTCTCTCCAACACTCTATCAATCACTTCATGACCAATATCGCTAATACTTCCTTCGGTCTGCCCTCCTAAACACTGGAAAGGAGGTCTGTCATAGATAACGTCAATCACGAAACGAATTGCCTACCTTGTGTTCGATAAACTTGATTTTTTTTTTTTAATTCTCTGTCTACAGCAAACTTTAATTATTATTCTTCGATATCTTTAGCTGCAATTCACGCACAAATTTTCAACAATAACAACAGCAACAACAACAACAACAACAACAACAAAAAAGAACGAAAATAGCTGTTTACGTATTGTTCTGAGCCTAACACGTATCAACTTCATTATGTATCGGAATCGATTGCACGCTGAGACGGCCTTTAGAAGAAGAGGATTTTATTTAGAGAAAAACACTCATTACGGGTTTGCGTCTTTGTGTCTAACTAAACAGAGAGGGTCAGGGAGCGGCCAGTGGCTGGTTAGCGGGGAGGGGGAGAGGGTGTGTGGGGGTGGGGGGGTGGGGGGGGAATAGGGGGGGGGGGCGAGGTCGCGAAGCGTTTGTCGTTGAATGGGGCATTTAAAAACAAGAAACAGGCTAGTTCAAAGACTTCTCGAGACAATCGATGTCGTTGCTGTGTTTCCAAGACAATGCCGTGACTGTAAATGGCAACGTTACGATATCGATGAATAGGGGTTTGGAGAAGGACATAGTGGGGCGGGGGGTGGGGGCGGGGGCGGTCAAAGAGGGAGCGGGGCGGGGGGCAAGAGGGACATAAACAGTGACCTACCTGGTCTGAGCATAGCGACATGCGTTGATAATCCAACGAAGCCACGTACAGAGCAGAAGTCGACAGTGTGGAATGCCGGTACTGTATGTTAGCCCCGATCTTTAACACACCTACCCGCCCTCTCTCTGTCTGTCCCCACCTAGTACCAACACAGGTTACTATTAGCACAACATGCTGCCGGTTTGGCTTGAATGCTCTCGGGGACTTCAAGTGTAACGAAACCGGATTGTGCAGACAATAAGCCACAGGGGCTTGAAGAACGTCGCAAACTTACAGGTTGTACCCGTTCTGTTTGTCAAAGCGACCACCGTTACTTCAACCTCGTGGCCTACATACACTCACAACACTGATAGTGAAGAGACGTTAAATCGGAGAAAGCTCAAACAAGCGCATGTGTGTGCGCGAGCACGCGCGCGCGCGCACACACACACACACACACACAAACACACGCACGCACGCTCGTTCGCACGCACGCACGCGCACACACACACACACACACACAATCACGCACGCTCGTTCACACACACACACACACACACACACACACACACTCGCACGCACGCACGCACACATGTCATTAAATTCACTTCTTTTTTTTAAACGAAAACAAACTTAAGGATGAACTCATGGGGGAAAACATAACTTCTAAAAAATGCTAAACCTGTACGTTTAACAAACAGCCGAATCCATTATTTCTGAAGAAAATGTGATCATTATCAATGTTTTAAAAAAGATAAAAACAAACGAAAAGAAACAAACAACAACAACAAACATACGAAAAGAAACAAAACAAAAAAACAAAAACAAAAAAAGCGTATAGACCACACTAAACCGAACTCCTGAAATGTGTACACTGTAGCAGCAAGCTAACATCTTCTGGAACACACTATGTAGCATCAAACTCCCTCAATTCACACAAGTTTTATACGTTTAAAACCCGCAAACTCCCCCCTTTCTTCCTAGCGACCAAAAGACTCCCCATGAATGTCGGTTTACCAATTTCGGTCTCGGGTATTCTAACGGGTCATATTCGTGACAGCTATTCAGTTTAACCGCTGGCACATGCGTCTGAATGATTTGGGGCTGTACAAATACTGTGCCTTTCTTTGATGCCGACGGTTGCTTCGGGTGAATGCCAGTACTGTGGACGCTCTGTGACCAATATAAAGCTTCTGGTGGAGACAGCTGGAAATTTACAAGCGGGGCACCTTTTCACAGGTACAGCTCTATCTTGTCAACAATACAGCCAAGAAGACTGGGGCCGGAGAAGAGATCCAGGCAATTCCGCTGTCACCAGACGTGAATGAGTGCGGAAAAGAATTTTTCTTTTTTTTCATAATCATGTGTAAAGAAACAGAAACTTTTTTTTTTTTAATTCAGCGTCGTGAAGTCAAACAAGAAATGCGACTGTGTTTTGACCCCCGTAACTGAGCACTGTTCATATTGCACGGGAGTTGAGCTGACAGCAGTCTGTGTGTTGCTTCTCAATCATTCTGGTCAAACACCTCGTCGGGAAAATCTGAATGAAAAACAATGTGTGTGTGTGTGTGTGTGTGTGTGTGACAGGCAGACAGACAGACAGACTGGCAGGCAGACAGACAGCGACACAGAGAGATAGGCAGAGAGACCGTCACATAAATAGACTGGCTGGCAGGAAGACAGATAGGCAGCGACACAGAGAGAGACAGAGAGAGACAGACAGACAGACAGTGGGAGGGAGACACACAGAGACACTGAGACAGACAGACAGACAGACAGACAGTCTGGAGTGCGTGTGTGAACGGGGGACTGGGAGAAGGTGGACAAATGGGTGGGTGAGTGAACGGGTGATAGATGGTTGTGTTGATGTGACAATGCGGTCTATGAAACCCTGAGCTGAGCTGTCAACATGACACACGGCACTGTGGTATCTGAGAAGAAAAAACAGACAAAATATATAGACAATACATTGTCTGCGTTGGAATGTACATCAGATCTGAAACCTGAGTCACTACACTGCTAAACGCAGTGGTGGTGGGGGGTGGGGGTTCGGGGAGTTGGGGGGGGGGGGCACTGCAAACAGGCAAGGCATGGCTGAGGAATAAACAACCCTGGTCATCACAAAGTAACAACGTTTCCCCAAACAACCCACAAGACCCACGCAGCTGCGCTTGCACGTTGGGAACTAAACGAAACAAGCGGCGCCGTTAACCAGTCCATTCAGGGTTTCATCATGCGATGCGAATGGTTCCGATCTTAACGATTCTCTTAAAAGACTTCGAGTGTGGATCCCAACTCAGTGTTTCTTTGAAAGTACATTTATAAGCTCTTACATGCTCAACTCATTTGACTTGTTGGAAATGTTCTGCAATGTTTCTGATTCAAAGGTTGAACAAACAAACAAAAATGTATCGTTTTGTACCAAATGAGTGTCGTTACACTAGAATTCGCGTGTGATCACTATTTGCTTGTTACACACATGTACACCAACATGGTGAACGTGCAACTGAATGAAACTTTCCAAAGTAATTTTAGTATAATGGTTATTTTCATTTCCAAGGCGGGGGTTACATGAATTACATGAAAAAATCAACAATGTACGTTTTAAACATACATGGAATCGACCACACACACACACACACAGGTATATATATATATATATATATATATATATATATATATATATATATATATATATATATATATATATATATACGCACACATATCCAAACACACACACACACACACACACACACATTGTTTTGTTTTTGTTTGTTTGTTTGTTTGTTTGTTGTTGTTTTTTGTGTTTTTTTAACAATACGTACATTTTTACATTTTCAGGTTTAATTTCTTAAATGTAATGATGTACATACGTTTTTACTTGAAATGTTTGATGAATATTGCTTTATCATGTGATGTTGTAGCCTGTGTGTTTCAATTGTTTGTCATTCGTGTGTGTGTGTGTGTGTGTGTGTGTGTGTGTGTGTGTGTGTGTGTGTGTGTGTGTGTGTGTGTGTGTGTGTGTGAACATTTGTTTCATCTTTCTAGTTTTGATCTGTGTGTGTAATGCGGGGTGGTTTTTTTTTTTTTGTTTTTTTTTAAATACCTGTTGCATTTCTTGATTTAATCAACTGACATGACCTATTTTAATTTTTCTCTCTCGCCTATATTTCAAATTATATGCATATGTTTGTGTGGGGATGTTTGAGTGAATGTTTTTAGTGCTATTGTAAAGCGCATAGAGCTTCAAGAATATGCGCTATAGCAAGAAGTCTGAATAAATAAATAAATAAATAAACAACCCCGTCCAATACTGCTTCCTATGGAAAGACGTTAACTGAAGTCTATTGCTGCACACGCATCCACTCCGCACTTAAACATTTTCTCCAGTACAAATAGCAGCGAGGTAACAAACAGGAACAACATGCATAAAGATACACTGTGACAGACAGACATAGACAGGTAGACAGAAAGAGACAGACAGACAGACAAACACACAGACTGACAGACAGAGAGCGAGAGACAGACAGCCAGCCAGACAGACAGAGAACGAGAGTAACGAAAGAACACAAGCAAACATCTTCAGTCCGACAGCCAAAACATTACAAAAGAAAGAAAGCACTTTTTTTTTAAAGTACAATTAACTACTCGAAAATAATCCCATTACGTCAACTCATACCACACAATGCGGCACGTTTATTTTCAGGCAAACCATTCGGTCGTGGTTGAACGTGATCTTCAACTGAGCACAGTGAGTCACAATAACGTCGGGTGATGTGGGAGAAAAGCGGAGGGAGGGAGGGCAGAAATGGGTAGGTGAGATAGAAATGGGGGTTGGAGGGGGGATAGGAATGAAGGGGGGAGAAGGGGGGGGGGCAGATAGGGGGAAGGGGTGTATACACAAGGAAATCGATAAATCACGGGTTTCTGAGCTGGACTGATTGCAATTACGATATGCTTGATGAACTTGCCGAGAAAAGAGAGACAGAGAAAGAGACAGAGACAAAGAGACAGATACAGGAGGGGGTGGGGGGGACGGACAGACAACAGACAGACAGAGACAGAGAAAGAGACAGACAGACATTGAGAAACAGGGACAGACATACAGCAGACATACAGAAACAGACGGGAAGAGACTGACACACAGACATGCAAACATACAGACAGACAGTGCAACTCTGTGTGTGTGTGTGTGTGTGTGTGTGTGTGTGTGTTCAAATAAATCTGGTGTACTTGTAGTATATCTTTTCATTTTTTTAAATTGTTTGTTGCGAGTCAAGAGGTGATGTTTATCATTTTATGCATGTTTGTTCAGTACCATAATTGCTCAGTACCATAATCTAACTATCATGTGTGCAGTACGATATATTTATGATTTATAACGCTTATTTTATGGCAGGGTTTCTTATTCATGAATCTTTATCTTAATGTACCAGTTGCTGTTGAACGTATCTCTTTTAACGCATATTTGTTTAAATACTGAACCTGCCACATAACAAAATTTCTTGTTCTGATATTGTGTTTCTTAACATTCATGTTATTTTACATAGTGTGTGAGTGTGTGTGTGTGTGTGCGCGCGCGCGTTTGTGTATGTGTATGTGTGTGTACGTGTGTGTGTGTGTGTCTGGTGTGTTTGTATGTGTGTGTGTGTGTGTGTGTGTGTGTGTGTGTGTGTGTGTGTATGTGTGTGTGTGTGCGTGTGTGTGTGTGTGGTGTGTGTGTGTGTGTGTGTGTGTGTGTGTGTGTGGAGGGTAAGGGGACTTGGGGGCGTGGGGGATACCCGCTGTGTTGTGTTACTTGCTTCTGTGTATTTAGCTTTATGCATTGCTTTTTTTTCTTTTTTTTTCTTTTGTCCAACATTTGTAATGTTGCGAGTGTGCTGGACTTGGCTGTTTGCTGAGATATCGTGAAGGGTGAGTGACGAGCCTGTGGATGCACAATTTAATTTCCAAATGGATGAATGAAGATGTACTGTATTGTAACTTCATAAAATAAATAAATAAACCATTTCACAGCAGTTCAGACGCAAAACAGATCAGTGTCCTTTTGTTATGACAATGCCGACCAACACTCCCTTGTATACTGAGCTCTAAAAGTACGTGGGAGGGTCTGTGATATCAACCCGTCTGATCCAAACT
The DNA here is from genome assembly GCF_041734735.1 of Babylonia areolata. Classification (NCBI taxonomy): domain Eukaryota; kingdom Metazoa; phylum Mollusca; class Gastropoda; order Neogastropoda; family Buccinidae; genus Babylonia; species Babylonia areolata. The sequence goes on along the minus strand of NC_134895.1, from coordinate 54,401,326 downwards.
CCCGTATACAGCGAGAACGCCCTTTGTGGGCCCGCGTCTTTCCTCCAGTCGAGCGCTCACAATGCCCCGTAACGGGATTTGTTTGCTCAAAGAAAGTAGATCCGTTGGGCAGATAGAATTACTCCGTGTACTTTGCACAACGTGTTCGAGCAAGGCACACGCTCCCGAAGCAATGATCGAGTTTTGTTGGGTACGAACTGAATAGAAGTTGGTAAACTATACATGTACTAGTCGTCGAGAAGAGCTTTGCAATTAACATGGCACAGGTATGATATGATCAGCTTGTGCGTTCGTTTCGAAGCGAGTGTTTTTGCTTTGTTTTGTTGTTGTTTTGTTTTGGGGGGGATTTTTGTTTGTTTTATGGGGGTTGGGGGGTTGTTTTGTTCTTGTTTTGTTTTTGTTTGTTTTTTGTTGTTTTTTTTGTTTGTTTTATGGGAAGCTTTTTTTTTCTTTTTTTTTTTTTTTAGGATGATACGGACTTGGACAATCTCTCTGTCTCTCGATAACTTTTTTCTCTCTCCATTTCTCTGTGTCCAAAGAACGCGTTCGTCTTCGACTGAGAATCGTGGTCGCGTTCTGATTAGATAATAGATTCACCCTCACAGAAGTTATGTTTGGTTTAAATAAACTTTAATTATTCAACAATACACATGATTACAATGCATTGAATGACAAAAGAGCATCAACAAGCTTAAAGCTTATACTGTGCTCACAACGTTGCACTTCAATTTTATCATGACGGCAGATGAACCATATTATGACTTGTATGAAATAACATGCATAAACAGTAAGTAATGTAATGATGAAATAAAACAAATAAACAAACAGTACATAATATAGTAAAATAATGCTAATATCAATATTAACATGAGATTAAATTTGTTATCACCAAAGTAATTGGCCTAATAGAAGAAAAACACGAAGAAGAAGAAGAAAATTTAGAAGAATGGAGGGTAAGGTGGTGGAGGAGGGGGAACAGAGGGGAGAGGAGAAATTCTAACAGATCATTGGCCAATCCATTCACCTTGAATATTTGGTCAGTCAAAAAATTCAACATATATTTTACGAATAGAATCATGTTGTACTCTTTCTTCACAATACTTTCTAAGCTAAAATCTATTTGAATCGGAGATAAACTGGTGGACAGTTTGAAATATGAATATATTTGTATGATTTTGGAGAACAGGATCTCCATGCAACAGAATTTTAACGTGAATGTAGTTTGGAGATAAATTTAAGATTGTGTTTGCCCGAGCCATATGAAAGTCTTGACAAAATAATAAATAATGTTCAGCAGTTTCGCTTGCAGTGCCACAAGCACAAAGTGGGTCGTTTATTAAATGTCTGTTGAACATATCTTCTCTTAAGTCACTAATCCCTAGACGAAGTCGACAGTGAATGATTTGTTCCTTCCGTTTACCATAGTAATAATAGCTAGGCACTACAGCATCGTTAGCACATAGGTAATGTTTAAGCTGGCTTAAGGAATTGCTGGTTTTAACATAATCAGGTAGAGAATTCCAGAGATAAGTAGTAGATGGTATGAATGATTTCCGATAGAGTTCGGTGTGAAATCTTGGTACGGTGCGTTCCAATGACCTGCGTCTATGGTAAGGGTTATTGTCTGAAACAAGACCAGGAACAAGACCATTTAGGTAGTTAGGGCATAGACCGTTAACCATCTTGAAATAATGCACAAGTTTGTGTCTTTTCCTTCTTTCCTTAAGTGTACAGAACCCTGATTCTTGGTATATTTTTTGGTGGCTTGTCCCACGAACAGCTCCAGTTATGGTTCTTAATGCATCAAGCTGTAAATTTTCCAGAGAATCTGATTGTGCATCTGTGCAATTATCCCAAACAATATCAGCATAGTCAAAATGTGGTAATATGAATGATTTGTACATGATTTCTAATGCTCTCCTATTTAACTTGTACTTATACGTCTTAAGACAAGAAACCAACATAGTTACAGCATTGATTATACTTTTAATATGTTCCTCCCATTTGCAGTTGTTTTGGAGTATGACGCCTAGATGTTTATGTGTGTCTGTACATTGTAATGGTGTGATGCCAAAAGTAAGAGGTAAAATTGTGTCAGTGTTTCGAGAAAAATTTAATAACTCTGTTTTCCCCTCATTAAATTTGACTTTCCATCGCTTAGCCCAAGAATCTATCTTTTCTAAGTCAGAATTGAGTGTTTGTGCACGGATGTTTGGGTTATTTAGTGCTAAGGACATACTTGTATCATCTGCAAATAGCTTAATGTTTGAATGGATGTCGTATACAATATCATTGATATAGATAAGGAATAATAGTGGACCAAGTACAGAGCCTTGAGGAACACCTGCGGGTATTCCTTTGTAATCAGACTTATCACTCTTTATAACAACTGCTTGGATACGGTTAGAGAGGTAATCGGAAAACCAGTCAAGTAATTTGCCTCGTATGCCATTCGCTCTTAACTTCAGAAGAAGTCCCTTATGCCAAACTCGATCAAAAGCTTTAGATATATCAAAGTACACAGCCTGGGTTGTGACTCCATTATCAAAAGATGAGCATAAGTCATTATAAATACAGAGCAACTGATTTACTGTCGAATCACCAGGAATAAAACCTGACTGGGAAGGAGATAAAATATGATTTGATGAAAAAAACTTGTAAACTTGCTTATGGATGCATCTCTCAAGGACTTTACCAACACAGCTAAGCAAAGAGATTGGACGGTAATTACTACAAAGTTCCTTCGAAGCTTTTTTATGCAGAGGATTTACATGTGCTGTTTTCCATACCAGGGGAAATTTTGATTCATGAAGGCTTTTGTTGAAAATCCTGGTTAGTGGGTCTAGAATGGCTGGCAATGAGGCAATTAACAATCTGTTATGTACAAGATCTGGCCCTACCGCTTTATTTTTATTTAGATTTAGAATAACACCTTCAACATCAGAAGTAGTAAGCGCTATGTCTGTAAGTTCTAAGTCGAGGAATGGAATATCAGGTAAATCTTTTTCGCTGTCTTCAAGAGTGGATTGTGAAATGAAAAACTTGTTAAAAACATCAGCTTTATCTTTGTTTTTATAATAGACAATACCATTAGATATAATAGGGGGAATTTCATCTGACCCAACACCTTTCTTTTTCAAAAATGACTTAACAAGTTTCCACCATTCTTTTGTTCCAAAATTGGATGAAGTTGTTATCTTATTTTCTAAATTGGTGATATACTCAAGCTGTCTTTGTTTTTCT